>NW_019154115.1:11995074-12071177 GCF_002288905.1 Enhydra lutris kenyoni | reverse complement strand
CTCACTCAAATGGGAGAGGACTTAGGTAATTGCTTCCGTGGGTTTGTCATTAACCAAGATGGACTGAGTAGGTTGAGGTAGGGGTTTGTTCGGTTTGGGACTTGTTGTATTTGGCGTACGGGGAGGAGTTGGTTAGCAAACGTTAGATACACAATAATAACACACCTAAACTTTTATAATTACATGTGCCATGTAATATGCTCAGTACTTTACAAGCACTTAACTCTCACAGCAGCGCTCACTCAAATGGGAGAGGACTTAGGTAATTGCTTCCGTGGGTTTGTCATTAACCAAGATGGACTGAGTAGGTTGAGGTAGGGGTTTGTTCGGTTTGGGACTTGTTGTATTTGGCGTACGGGGAGGAGTTGGTTAGCAAACGTTAGATACACAATAATAACACACCTAAACTTTTATAATTACATGTGCCATGTAATATGCTCAGTACTTTACAAGCACTTAACTCTCACAGCAGCGCTCTGAGGTAGGTCTCACTATTCTCATTGTAAAAATTACCAAAGTGTGGCACAGGTGACTTATTAAAGGTTACAGCTGGTACATGGAGCAACTAGGATATAGGTCTGGGACTTGGGACACAAGTATAGGAAAAGTGCTGACTGTGTCCAAGCACTGGGGTAGAATTCAGAACAAGAGAGATCTAGGCTTTGTTTTAATGGAGTTTTCAGTGATGTGCGTTGTAGATGTTTGAGAGCAGTAAAACTAATCATGCAAATGAAGAATTATAAGACAAGAGAGCCAAGGATAAAAACCCAAAGAACACCAATATTTAGAGGATAAAGAAAAGAAAAAGCCCCAGGGAAGAGATACAGAAGGAGGCACAGTTAAAAGTAGGGAGGAAAATCAGGAAAATGAGCAAGGTCTTGAAAAACTGGAGAAGGGAATTTTGAGGAGGTCTAGTTAGATAAGGATTGTGGGTATACAGTGGCATTGATAACTAACAGATCTTTGATGACACTGGCAAGAGAAGCTTCTTAGGAATGATAGGGGTGGAAGCAAATTGTAGCTCATTGAGTGAGGACCAATGGTGAGAGACCATTGTACTGCAATGCTCTCCACTAGGAGACTGGACTGAGATGGATTAGAAGTCCTGCATCAGTGTAAGCAAGAGAAATTGTGTGAATTGTAGTGACAGTAGTGGGGAGGTAAAGACTAAAGGCACAAGAACCATTTTTAGGGGAAGAATTAACACATGGTTACTGGTTATGAACAGATGAGGGAAGAAGAGTCTACTCTCCATTCTCCATGTCAGGTTACTGGGAGAGTGATGGTGCCATTATTAGAGATAAGAAGTTAACATGAATTTGGCATGACAGTGAGACATCCAGAAGGCAGTTTATTAGGAGTTGGAAATTTAAAATATGAATGTAGAAATATTTACCAGGATAGGCTTAAGTTTGCAACAAGCATTTTCATATAGATTACTTGTGTAATATTCTGCATACAAGTATATACTTACTAACCAAATTTCTCATTATTGCAGCATGAGGATAACTTGCATTATACTGGTAGTATCAAAGCTGTGTATTGTTGCTAAGGAAATAATCCTATTAATTGCTTCTTTTGAAAGGATGTCTGAGTATTCATGAAAGCATGGTGATATTTATATATATATATATATATATATTTTTAAAGATTTTATTTATTTATTTGAGAGAGAGACAGTGAGAGAGAGCATGAGCAAGGAGAAGGTCAGAGGGAGAAGCTGACTTCCCATGGAGCTGGGAGCCCAATGCAGGACTCGATCCTCGGACTCCGGGATCACGACCTGAGCCGAAGGCAGTCGTCCAACCAACTGAGCCACCCAGGCGTCCCTATATATTTTTACCAAACAAAAATTTACATAGCAATTATTACCTGCTACTTTACAATGTTAACTAATTTAAATTTAATCATCAAAACAATCCCATAAGGCAAATATTTTATCATTCTTATGTTATAAAGAAATATTGAGGTTAGAAAGGTGAAATAATTTGGCCAAAGCTACACAGCTTATACACGGGAGAGCTGGGGGCCAAACTCATGCAGTCTATAATGGTATAAATCATCAGTTTCCAATACATCTGCAAAATACCCCAAGTGTGGTAAGTTAAAATTTCAAACAAAATAGTGGTCCTAACTTGTGACATTTTAATACCATACATTATGAAGCTGCTATGTTATATATTTATGTTTTCAAATAAAAAGGTGGAGTACCTGGCTGGCCAAGTTGGTGGGGTGTGCCACTCTTGATCTCAGGGTTATGGGTTCAAGTCCCAGGTTGGCTGTTGAGATTACTCCAAAAAATCTTTAAAAAGTAAAATAAAATATAAAATACAATCTTAAGTGTAATTTTCAGTTATCACCTTGGTAATGCAAATGATGATTTTGGATTTTTTTTTCTAGTTGCATTTATTTTTATTCATTTATTTATTTTTAAGAATATTTTATTTATTTGAGAGAGAGATCACATGCGGGGCAGAAGGGTAGAGGGAGAAGCAGAGTCCCCACTGAGCAGGGAGTCTGATGCAGGACTCTATGTGAGCCAAAGGCAGGTGCTTAATTGACTGAGCTGCCAAGGGGCCTTCCAGTTGAATTTAAAGAGAGTGTGTCACTTGCCTCTAACCATTACAAATAATAAATTTAAAATATAATTATAAAAATTAAAAAAAAATTTTAAAGATTTTTATTTATTTGACACAGAGACAGAGATCACAAGTAGGCAGAGAAGCAGGCAGAGAGAGAGGGGGAAGCTGGCTCCCCGCTGAGCAGAGAGCCTGATGTGGGGCTCGATCCCAGGACCCCAAGATCATGCCCTGAGCCGAAGGCAGAGGCTTTAACCCACTGAGCCACCCAGGTGATCCCTGCCTTTTTTTTTTAAGAAAAATTAATTAATTATATAAAATTACTGTGCTATACAAAACATGCCACGAGATAGTCTAATAGGTAGAAATAAAAATATAATTTGTTGACAACACCGCCAAAAGAGAGTAGTAACAAGCACAGGTGACAAGCAATGTAATGTTGGCATAAAACTCTTTCTTTTAAGAAAGGAAAAAAAAAGGGCGCCTGGGTGGCTCAGTGGGTTAAAGCCTCTGCCTGCAGCTCAGGTCATGATCTCAGGGTCCTGGGATCGAGCCCCACATTGAGCATCACATTGAGCACCACACTGAGCCCCACACTGAGCCCCACAACGGGCTCTCTGCTCGGCAGGGAGCCTGCTTCCCTTCCTCTCCCTCTCTCTCTGCATGCTTGTGATCTCTGTCTCTCTGTCAAATAAATAAGTAAAATCTTTAAAGAAAAAAAAAAGAAAGGAAAAAAAAAGTCATGAGAATCTGCCATCTTTTAATAATCCCATAAATCTCATTATAAATGGATGCGGGACTCAATCCCAATACCCTGAGATCATGACCTGAGCCAAAGGCAGAGACTTTAACCCACTGAGCCACCCAGGTGCCCCAGATTTGCATTTTCTTGATGGTTAGTGTTTTACTATTGAACATTTGTGTATCTTCTTTGGAAAAGTGTCTATTTAGCTCCTCTGCCTATTTCAAAAACATTCTTAAAATTTATTTTTTATTCAAGTATAATTAACGTACAGTGTTATATTGGTTTCAGGTATACAATATAATGATTCAATAATTCTATACATTTCTAGTGTAATTAGTGGGTCATATGGTAATTCTATTTTTAACTTTTTAAAAAAGATTTTTAAAATTTTTAAGTAATCTCTACAGCCAACATGGGGCTTGAACTTACAACCCCCAAGATCAAGAGCTGCATGCTCTACTGACTGAACTAGCCAGGCACCTTGACTTCTAACCTTTTGAGGAAACTCCATACTGTTTTCCATAATGGCTGCTCCAATTTGCATTCCTGCCAACAATGCAAAAGGGCTCCTTTCTCTCCACATCCTTACCAACACTTGTTATTTCTTAAGTTTTCTACTTGTATCATTCTGATATAAAGTGATTTTTCATGGTTGCTTTTATTTGCATTTTCCTGATGATTAGTGATGATGAGCAACTTTTCATGTGTTTGTTGGCCATCTGTATGTCTTCTTTGGAAAAATGTCTACTCACATCCTCTGCCTATTTTTATTTATATTTTTAAAAAAAATTTATTTATTTATTTGACAGAGAGAGCAAGAGAGGGAACACAAACAGGGGGAGTGGGAGAGGGAGACAGAGGCTTCTCACTGAGCAGGGAGCCCAGGGCTCCACCCCAGGAGTCTGGGATCATTACCTGAGTGAAAGGCAGATGCTTAAGGACTGAGCCACCCAGACCCTTCCCTCTGCGTATTTTTAAATTGGATAGTTTGTTTCTTTGCTGTTGAGTTGTATAAACTATTTATTTTAGATACTAATTTCTTATCAGATATAGGATTTACAAATATCCTCTCCTTGTGTAGGCTGCGTTTTCATTCTGTTTATTGTTTCTTTCTTCGTGCAGAAGCTTTCAGTTTGATGTAGTCCCACTTATTTGGCTTTTGTTGCTTGTGCTTTTGGTGTCATAATAAAAAATATCACTGGCAAGACCAATGTCAAGGAGCTTTTTCCCAGTTTTCTTCTCGAAGTGTTACAATTTCAGGTCCTTTAAGTCTTTAATCCAGGAATATGAGTTTAAAGAACCAAAGTGAGTTACTGAGAAACCAAACATAAACCAAACACGAGCTTCAAAGAAGTTGGGGTGAAGATCAGAGAGTTCTCTTCAGAGCTGGGAAAAGGAGAGTGGTAAAGAAGACGTATTTTGGGCAGATTTAGGACCGTATGGTTTAAACTGCGGGCATTTAGAACGGCCAAAGCGTGATCTGCGACAAATTTTTAAAGAATTCAGAAAAAAACTGCCACAGGCTCTGTCTTTCCTTTCTGGAATTGAAGGTCTTTTCATCTGTTTTGATCACTGGTGGCTGTCGCTTGTTGGGACTTTACTTTCGCTGTCTTGCACCACAAGAGGCAGAAAAGGAAGAAATAAAAAACCTCTCTTCCTTGTGAAGTTAAGAAGAAAGAGGCCTCTTAACATCTTTCACTCTTCATTTTCGCCTTAGGGACGGTCCTTAACAGTCCAAGAACTAGCGAGCCCGGGAGGCTCTGCGGAGATGCGCTCCCGTCTGGGGGCGGGACCAGGGGAAACCCCGCCTCCTAAACCCAATCCCAGCTCTCCGCCGGCGGACAGGAAGCGGCGGCGGTCCTAGCAGCCCGGGAACCGGCCCCCGCGCGCATGCGCGCGCCCCTGGGGCGCCTGGGGGAGGGGGAGGGACGGGAGGAAGGGGTGCGGCTGGGCCTGCCGGTTGGGCGCCGCGAATCACGTGGTGAGGAAGGAGGCGGAGGTCCGGGGTTTGGGGGAGGGAGGTAGAGAAGAGGGAAGGAGCGAGGGAAGGAACGCGGGGAAGGGAGGAAGGAAGAGAACGAGGGGGAGGGAGGTCCCTGTTTTGGAGGCGCTGGGAGCTTTGCCGGCCCCTGAAGTGGAGCGAGAGGGAGGTGCTTCGCCGTTTCTCCTGCCGGGGGAGGTCCCGGCTTCCCGTGGAGACTCCGGACCAAGCCCCTTCAGCTTCTCCCTCCGGATCGATGTGCTGCTGTTAACCCGTGAGGAGGCGGCGGCCGCGGAAGATGGTGTTGCTGAGAGTGTTAATTCTGCTCCTCTCCTGGGCGGCGGGGCTGGGAGGTGAGGCACGACCCCGAGCGCCGGGGACGCCTTGACCACGGCGGACCGCGCAGCGGCAGCGGCGGCCGGGTCGAGCGGAGCCCAGTCGCGCCGCGCGGCGGGCGCGTCAGTCAGCCCGGCCGGCCGGCCGGCGGCGCCACTCCGGCGCGCAGCGCTCCCCGCTCCCTATTGTCCCCCGCGCCCCGACCGCGTTCCCTTCTGTGGCGGGCCAAGGAGGCTCCGAGCCTCCGCCGAGGCCTTCCCTGCCCCCCACTGCCCCGGCGGCAGGGGAGGCGGGGGTCGCCTCTCAGAGAAGCAGTCTGGAGATCGGAGTTGCCGGGTGTGAGCCGTGGAGCTCAGGCCGGTGGCTCCATCCCTCCAGCCTGCTCGCCGGGTGCCGGGACGGGCTGCCGCCGTGGGGCTGGCGGTCTCTACCTCCCTCCTTCCGCCCCCAGCTTCTGCCCGGTGGCGGATTCCGGAGTCCGCTCCACCGCGGGGAAGCGCCGCGCAGGCTCGTGGGAAGTTGAAATGTGTGCGGCGGGGCTGGTGTATTGTTCTTTACCGGGCGCGGCGATCCAGACTGACCCGGTTCTGCAGAGGGGTCGCCGGTGGAGGGGTAACAGTGGTCCTCTGCTTTTCTGAGAAGAGTCGCTTCCGCTCTTTATAGAGCCCTGCCTCTGCCCGAGTGTATGGAGAGAGCTCTCAGGAGGGTGTGTTTATGTTCAGTGAAAACATTCTGTTGCCCAGGGGAATGGGTTTGGTGGGGAGAAAGAGGTAAGCCGTTTCGGGATGTTCTTTGATCCGCTGTTTGGTTTGGGTCTCTTAGAGGGACAAGTCCGTGGGTGACCCAACTTGAGTTTTCCTAAGCTCTCAGGTGGAGTAGACGTACAGCGTAGTTAGTGAGTTGTCAGACGGTGGCAACTCCCCCACCCCTCAAATTGGAGTTAAATTTACTGTAAGCAGATAATCACTTGATAACTCGGGTTTTGAAGACAATTTTTCTGATCCTAGGACCAGCTGCATAATTTTGTTGTTGTGTCAAGTGCTTTATTTTAGGTAAAGTTTTTTACTTGCCCCAAAGTATACTTAAAAACCTCAAATATGTTTAAGATAATTGAATTGAAAAAATTACCGGAATGCTTCCGATGAGTATAGTCTAATTTCATAATTTATATTTTACGTAGTGTATTGTTTCTGTTCTTCTTGGTCACTTTAACTTATGATTGCAGAGCCAAGCATGTTTTTTGTCCTGAGTTCTACTTAGTCCGAGAATGATGCTTTGTAGGTACACTTTTGTTGTAGTTTGTGGTATTCATTTGCTAGTTGTACGTTTTAGATTAAGAGTTTCTAGTAGATGTTTAGTTTTAAGAAGTATTGTGTGCTAGAGACCCTTTATAATGGCCTTTTTATAACATTTGTATTATGTTCAGAATGTGACTTCCAGCAAATCATTACTTCTGCCTGTTACCACTATTTGTGATTATAGTCAGGTGTTAGACTCTTGATTTCTGTTAGGTGGCACAAAGTAAGACAAACACATGAAGTACTGTAAATTACTGAGGAGTGGTAGTATATAAAATGACCTTTGTTTTTAAGTGTGAAACAATCAGAATATAAATTGGTGTAGCCTGATGCTTGAAGAAGAAGTAAATTAACAGCATAATTTTTGTGGGTTAAGACCCTTGGCACACAAAAATCTAAATTCAGAACTCTGGAGTCATTTATAAAGTATCATTTTGCATTAAACATTAAAGCATTAGTTCTTAAACATTTAAGCAGAACTTTTAAAAAAAAGACACTAAAACTTTCACTTTAAAATTAGCGTCAAGATTGTAGCCTTTGGGTACATGGAGATATTTGTAATTTTATTGTAATATATACTATTTTTAAATATGAATCTGAGCTATTTGTAACATATACATTAGAAATTGGTTGGAATTTCTAAATATTTGTGTTTCAAATTTCAAAATATTTGTGTTTTTGAATATTTTGGAGAGTTGTCTTTTCTCTTTAAAAATTAATTGATATGCTGGAGAGGACAAACGATATTTTAGCTCTAGTAGTAAATTCAATACAGTAGTACTTTGGTTTGATGAAATCACACATAAAATGAAGTTTAGAGTATGGCATGTTTTTTATGTTTAAAAATTTGGCGTAAATCCTTTGTTTTGTACCATGCATTCTTTAGAAATAAGTTTTCTGGAAGTTTAGCCAAAAGTATTAAAAGTATCAAAGCTTAAGGTTAAACGATTTCTCTCGCTTCTACCAGCAAATAAGGGTCTATGAATTTAATAAGAGAGACAGATTTGTCTCTATCTTTAAGGAGTTCTGCCTCTTCATCTTTTTAGTTTGAGATTGATAATCCAGTCAGCTGTATCATTTTAAGGCCCATTCAGGCCATCCCCTACGTTAACTCTATCTTTTCTGTATACAAAGAACCTCTCTGAGTAGCAGGTATTGAGGGAAACGGCCATAGAAGGCACCTCTATTTTCTGATTTTTTTTTTAATAACTTATTTATGATCTTCAAGGGTGTTTATTTATTATCTGATTTCTTAAATTTTCCAAAGGACTTGCAGGGTTAAGGAGGGGGGAGTAAGGGACATTTCTATAATGTCTATTGTGTTTCTGATACTGTTGTTAGGAGTTTCACTTTTCAGCATTTCTGAGAGAGTGGTGGTATTTTACAGTTGAAGAAATAGGCTTGAAGAAATGATTTCTTTAGCATTACCCACCTGCTCAGTGGTGAATTAGACATTCAAACCCAGGCCAGCTTGACCTCAAGGCCTGAACTTTTTACCTGTTGCCCCCTCATAACGTTTTGAAAGCAGATTTCACACATTAGCTTAAAGGTGGCCTCTGGACTGAACTCACCTTAGAGATGTGTTTTGTTTGATTCACAGCATCTTTAGGTTTCAACTAGTTAACAACATTGAAAAATTGGGAAATTCCTCAATGAAATTCATAGATTTTTAGATTTTTCTTTCTTTTTTTTTGAAAGGATTGGAAACCCAGGTTCTTGGGCTGCATTCCCATTGTCTATAGCAGAGTGGTAGAGCAACAGCTGTCCTCTTTAGACTGGGCACGTGCTTACCAGTCAGTGCAGTTACTATCATTCCTACTGGCAATACACTTGGCCCACTTCACTCATTTTTGTCACCTGTGTGGATCCTGTATGTTATTTGCGTTTCTGCCTCGGCTTCATCCTGCATAGATGGATCAATTCTTTTAAAAATGTTTTTTTGTCTGTGACCTCTTACCCAACTTTTAATATGTTTTTTAATTCTTTATTTTTACAGTAGTTTTTTTAAAAAAGATTTTATTTATTTATTTGACAGAGACAGTGAGAGAGGGAACATAAGTAGGGGGAATGGGAGAGGAAAAAGCAGGCTTCCTGCTGAGCAGGAAACCTGATGTGTGCCTCCATCCCAGGACCTCAGACCCCGGGTACCATGATTTGAGCAGAAGGCAGATGCTTAACAGCTGAGCCCCTCAGGAGTCCCTATTTATACAGTAGTTTTAAAACTTTGTTAAAAGCTGTGGCATACTCTATTCTTTTTATTTAGTATAAGATTAATAAATATTTAAAAAATCCTCTTTTCATAATAACAATTTGAAGGTCTTAAAGAATGATGGTTCTAATTTTTCCAAATCACTTTATCTCAATGAGCAAATAAACCATTCCTTTTAATACTTGGATGAAACTCACAGAAAAAAACAGTTGAGGGTCATGCAAGTAAAAACTTAGGCTCTTTTTCTTTTAAGATCAGGTCATGAGCATAAACTCTGCCTTTGAAATTCATAAAATGAAATGAAATAATGCATTCAACAATAAGCTACATTTTCCAACATTGTTGGGAAATGAATGACAGGTTCAGATAGGAGAAGATTCCCAGATAAGTCTCTGGGACCAGACTTGTAAAATTTTGGCAATTTTTGATGAAGTTTTTCTAAGATATACTTACACGTTTACTGTGTTCTTGAAATGGGCTGACTTCAATCTTTTCTTAAATGATTGGAGTTTAGTGTAAAGAACAGCTGTTATTGTTCCGGCCTCTATTGTAGTTTCTGGCTTTTCCCTCTGCCCCAAAACAATTGAAATGGGTATTCTAAATTTATTCTAGTGATTGTGCTTTTTATTCTATCTAGTTTCAAAGGTATTTCCAAATTTTTGGTTAAAATTCCTGGCTTTCTTGCAAACCTTGAGAATATCACTTTCTAATTAGTTGTCTCTAATACATTTTCTTTGGAGAAACTGATCATACTTGATACACTTGCATGCAAAGTGGAATAAATAAGTTCTGCATCTTTTGTGGAATAAAGTACATGAACTTTTAGATTCATATATATTTTAAAATTTATTTTTTAAAGTGACGTGTTCACTTTTTAAAAAATTTTATTCGTTTATTTGAGAACGAGCATGCACAAGCGGGGAGGGAGCGGTGCGGTTGGGGTAGAAGAGTCAGAGGGAAACCTGGTTACCTGCTGAGCAGGGAGCTGGAAATGGGGATTGATCCCAGGACCCCAAGATCATGACCCAAGCTGAAGGCAGATGCTTAACTGACTGATGCTTAACTGACTTAACACCCAGGGACCCCTAAAAGTTTATTTTTAATATGTATGTTTTGGCTTGTGTAGTTTAGTGTTGAGGTTCCCTGTTCTGAACAATTAGGATAATGTTGTACTAATGTATTTTGGTATTTAAAATGAGGCAAAGTGGAATGGAGAGAAAAAACCTGATAGATAACCAGGAAGACAAGCCAAATAAAACACAAACTCATTTGGTTGTAGCTAGATCATTTTCTAGATCTGAATCTTGAGTACTTTGGTTCCAAACTAGTATACTAGATTATTGATATTAAATACACCTGAAAATGTGCAATTGTAGTATCCTCTGCAGGAATGCCAATTGTAAGTTACGAAAAATATTCTCAGTATTTAAAAGGAGCAGTTAGGTAAGAGGTAGATGACAGAGGATCCGGATACTATGATACTGTGTTTTATGGTTAGTTTGTAATAAGGTAACTGTTGTGTGTTACAGATTTAGTGAGTTTGTGATTGCATAAAGTTAAATTGTCTTTGAATTGTATCACATTCTAATGGTTAGAAAACTCTTGCCAATGTTGGAGGTGTATTTTGGGGATGGCCTAATTTAAAATATATACGTGGAGTAACAAAAATGGAATTTGCGTGTGTGGAGAAGTTGTGGGGCAGGGCAAGTAGTCACTGGATATAGCTGCTAACACAAGTTTCCAGGAGAGGACTGGGTGGTCACTAACTGGGAGAGACAAACTAGATGCAAAAGGCCGTGGAAGGAAGAATGCAGTGGTTTCAAATCTGAGCCCCAAGTCACAGGGCAGATGCTCCAAATTCTAGGAATTGATTTGCATTTGGTCTATTTGCACGTGGGCAACTCTATGTGACATGCTTGGGTAAGGAGCCTCAGGTTTTGTGTATTTTTTTTTGTTGTTGTTGTTATTGTTTGTTTTGTTTTTTTGTTTTGGAGGAATTGGTTTATTTAATGATTATTAGTGATTCTTCCAAGCAACCTAAAATGCCTACTTTTGTGAGTAAAAATCCAGTAGTGGTAATTCTAACTAGTTTAGCTGTTAATCTTTATACTGGGAAAAGAAAACAATGCTAATAAGAATAAATGGGAAAACTGTAATAACCCTGCCAGTTCAATTCCTATGAGGGCAGTAATACTGATATCCAGCAGTGTGAAGGCTTTGCCTTGGTACTATGGAGAGAGTCCTGTCCAACTAGGTTGCAAGAAACAGCAATACTGAGAATTGTTCTTAGAGAATGTAGATTCCCTTGGATACTGGGTGAATTCATTCTAAAGCTATTATAATTCCAAGTAAAAAGTGTGAGAACGTGTACAGCGGGAACATTGCTGTTTAGTCACCGGTTTATTGTATGTCTGTGTTTAGTAGGAGTCATGAAGCTATAGTCTTGAGTGAGAAGTAAAAAACAGAGTTTGTCAGCGTAGACAGAAATGCCAAGATGTAAAAATACAGTTCCAATTATGTGTTATAGTTGCAGTTGAAATGAGGATTTATTTCCCCAGTTGGGGAAAGGTTTTTGAGAGAAGTGGATGGCATAATAGTCTAGTAAGGTGCTTGTAGGTTTTCTTTCCTGGAATGGAGACTCCATGGCAGGAAATAAGAAGTGGTAACTGGGCCATGATAGCCAGGACTCCAAATATTCATATTCTAGACCATTATAACTGCAAGGTAGAGTGTTACGGAATGTTGGTTGGAGTCCATGTAGAGGAGTTGGAATATGATACAAGTAAGGAATAAATTAGTTCCTTGATGAATTGTGTGTTTGAGTTCTGTATTAGAATAGCAACTGTAGAAATAAATAAGGATAGAAAAGAAATCTCATGGAAGAAAAACTGATAAAACTTGGCAGAAGTTTAACATGAAGCTAATAAAATTTACTGAAGGCTCACTCTGTGGAATTTAGATCTCAGAGGTTGTTGCATTGGAGAGAATGTGTTTTCATCAAACTTAGAGGACTTCAGTCTTCGAAGTTGAAAATAAGGCATCTTAAGTTTTGAATCTATGTAGGTTCTAGTTAGGGATGTGTGTCATAGTCTGGGATTTTTTTTTTTTTTAAAGATTTTATTTATTTATTTGACAGAGAGAGAGAGAGATCACAAGTAGGCAGAGAGGTAGGCAGAGAGTGAGAGGAAGCGGGCTCCCTGCCAAGCAGAGAGCCCGATGCGGGGCTGGATCCCAGGACCCTGAGATCATGACCTGAGCTGAAGGCAGAGGCTTAACCCACTTGAGCCACCCAGGCGCCCCCCCATAGTCTGGGATTTTATCCAACTTGCAATCTAATATTTTTGTTAGGGATTAGTTAAAACTTTGCATAGTCTTTCAGAAATATTTGGCTCAACATTTGGGAAGAATTGCTCCAGAGTTGCGAGGCAGAAGTTTGGTGAATTTGGAGTGGAGGGGAGAGGTTAGTGTTTTGGTGTTTTTTTTTTTGTTTTTTGTTTTTTGTTTTTTTTTTTTGTTAAAGTAGGTTCCACATCCAGTGTGGAGCCCAGCGCGCGGAGCTTGAACTCATGACCCAGAGATCAGTACGTGAGCTGAGATCAAGAGTCAGATGCTTAACTGACTGAGCCACCCAGGCGCCTGGGAGAGGTTAGAATTAAAGATGCATTAACAAGTATATTTTTGCAGGTGTGTATTTGTTATTAAGTTGGAATTAGGCTCTTTGGCAAATGCACATATGTGATTTTCAGAGCAGATTTTTTTTTTTTAATTTTTATTTATTTGACAGAGAAATCACAAGTAGGCAGAAGTAGGCAGAGAGAGAGGGGAAGCTGGCTCCCTGCCAAGCAGCGAGCCCGATGTGGGGCTCGATCCCAGGACCCCAAGATTATGACCTGAGCTGAAGGCAGAGGCTTAACCCACTGAGCCACCCAGGTGCCCCCAGAGCAGAATTTTCTATCCATCTTTGCTTGCATGGATGATGGCAAGGGATACAATACACATATTTGAACTTTGTATTTAGTTTTCATAAGAATACAGTTGGAGTCCTATACTTATGAATTGAATGGGATATTACTTTGCTACCTCTTTTCCTAAGAGTTAATTGGGATAAGTTTGTAAAAATGCTGGAGGCTGTAAAATGTTATACAGATATTATAAAAATTATGTTGTTTCCAGGCCTACTTTCATTTGGAATCTATTAGTTTCAAAATATAGATGGATAAAATGTATTTCTAGAAATTGAAATGCTAGAAAGTTGATACCAAGCATTAGAAAATAGAGCTTAAGAAAATCCATAATTCCTTTCCACAATTTTATCATTTTTAATATCATTAATTAATTAAAATTAATCACTATTAATATTAGTATAAATATTAATTTTAAAAATACTTATTAGCAATTTGCATAGTAGTATTTATGCGGTTTTTTATCCTTCAAAAAATTAATGTGTAGTTAAAGTGTATATGCAGAGCAGACACTGAAATATTTATAGTCTAGAGATAGTTTTGGTTGTCATACCTGGAGAGATGCTCCTGGCATCTAGTGGGTAGAGGCCAGAGATGCTGCTAAACATCTTACAGTGCACAGAACAGCCCCCACAACAAAGATTTGTCTGGCCAAAGTGTTAGTAGTGCTGAGAGTGAGAAACCCTGCTCCAGAGGAAATTTGAGTCTTTTTTACCTTTCTTTCCTTATTTTTTAAAATTTCTGATACTGCTGTCTTAACTGATTACTCAAGTTTCATAAGCTTCCATATTTCTATCCATGTTGAAACCTTTTTCTCCTACTGTTCTTTGTGCTGCAGCTCTGAAAAATTTGCTCTTTCCTTTACCTTCTAGCAGTTCCCATTCTTCATCTTCCAGTTTGGCTGGGAAGTAAATCTGATTCTGTTAATTTATAATAGCAGTTGAATGACTGAGAACTCAGTGAAGATTATTTCAAAACCAAAACAAACCAATTGCTCGTTAGAAGAGCCATAGATTAGTAGGATTTTAGTTTCTGTGGGGTAGTTTTGAGGGACTCAGCCAGCAGCTTCTACAGTTCTATCTTCAGAATTAGTTCTACTCAGTTTCAACTTTTCACAAAATATTTTCTTCAAAATGTTAATGCATAAGTTCTCAAAAGCTTTCATATCTTTTTTATAACTCTATTCTCCCTTCCTCTTATCATCATTAACACTTTTGGCAGAATTGTTTTATTTGCACATCTAAATTTCCTGGAAGGAGGTAGAGGTAGATGCTTTGGGGCTTCCTATGGGAGAAGGGTGAAGTAATGAGAATGGGTTTAGGATGAAATGTGGGTGTGTGGTAGATATACACCAGCAGGGGAGTTGTGGCTGAACCCATTGTGTGTGTTTGTGTGTGTGTGTGTTTTATTTAGGTAGGTTGAAAGTCACTGTCCCTTACATGGGTTACTGTCTATACGTGTGGCTGCACTTATTGAAATGGTATAAAGGCATTTCAAATGAGCCTAGAAATCTAAATATGTACATGTTTCATTTTTGAATTTGTAAGTTGTAGTTCATACATTAGTGGTAGAAATTTAATACATTCAGTATGTTTTAATCATTGATGTCTCGTGCCCTTTGTGATTTAGTTTATAATTTAAAAAAGAGCTGCTTTTTGAATTATTTTAACTGTTATTTTAACTTCTGAGCCAGCTAGCTTCATTTTTAGAAACCAGCTCATCTCAAAAAGTGGGTGTTTTGAAATATGCTTTTAATTGTAGGACATACCCTATTGTCTTGAACTTCCATTGAAACTGCTGGGTGTAGGTATTTGCTTGTAGAACATTATCTGACTCATTTCTAGTGAAGAAGTTGATACTGTGGCTTAAGTTTGAAGTCAACTTCAAACTTGTAGAAGTAACTTTTCCTTTTCTTTTTAAGATTTTATTTATTTACTTGACAGAGAGCACAAGCAGGGAGAGCTGCAGGTAGAGGGAGAGGGATGAGCAGGGAGCCCAGTGCAGGGCTGAATCCCAGGACCCTGGGATCATGACCTGAGCCGAAGACAGACACTTAACTGAATGAGCCAACTAGGCCCCCCAGAAGTAACTTTTCTAAGAATACAGTAAAGGTACTTACATATATTGCTGAAATATAGGACATGTTAGTTCCTGGAAGTCTGCCTTTGTCATACAAGAGAACAGTTTTGTTAGTGGTATTTACTGCTTCAAGATCAGAGTGAGTATATATCAAATATAAGAAGCATTGGTCAACACAGTGTGATGTCTAAGATAAAGTTGATGACTCAAGTTTCTCAGGAAGGAAATACACTTTTATGTTGGGGAAAAATGCTCTTGGTACTTAATTTTAGAATTATACAAGTGAAAAGTCTGTTGAAAACAACTTGATTACAAGTAATTTTTCTGAGGAATGGAAATGTGCCAGCCTTAGCTTCTTACACATCCTCTCATTTATTGTAATTGAGTTTTTCTGTAAATAGGAAGATCTGTAATATCAAAACATGTTTGCTGATTTTTCTGCCCCATTTTTAAAATTGTAGAATAAAGTTTCTTTGATATGGAAAAGAAAGTGTGTTATGTACTTTTGCTATCCCACACAAAGATGATGATACTGACCTACCATTAGCAAGATATATTCTGATTATTTTTTCATCTTGATGTTAATGAAATTTTTATTCTTTGTTTTTTGTCCTAATCTTATATTTAATTTAGATTGGAACAGAAGATTGTAGGCTTTGGATTCAGAAGCTGGGAGGAAGCTTTTGTTTGCAGAATCCATAGAAAGTAAGATGCTACCTACCCATGAAAAATGGAAAATATTCGTAATGTCTAGCATTCATGGAATTCTTATTATATGCCAGGCACTGTTGTTTGGGCATTTTGTGTATTATCCCAATCTTTACAACATCTCTGTAAGATAGGTTCTGTTATTTTCATTTCACAAATGTGGGAGTAGGATCAGGGAGAATAACTTCTTCAGTGTCGGAGAAGTCATAGAGCTATTTGAGAAAACCAGGATTTGAATCTCATCAGTCTGGCTACAGAATTCATGCTCTTAAACACCATAGTGCCTCTGAGAAACATACTTCATGCTTTGAAAGGCATTGTATAGTGAGGTTGTTAGATTCTGCCTTTGTACAAAGATTAAATGATTTTGCCATCAGTTTAGACTCTTTATACTTATAATATTTGAGCCATTTGGCTTTTGGTCCATCAAGTTTTTTTTTTTTTTTTCTTTATATTAGAAAATGTTTACAATTAAAGAGAGGAAATAACCTTATACGACATTTTATTCATAATACTATATCAATTTTGTCATAAATTTGTGTATGTTCATTTTTTAAAAGCTTGAGGATACACAATAAATCTCTGGATGGTGAGGTATAAGTTATGTGTTTATGCAGTAATCAGGAAGCAAGTATTTTTTAATTTTTTATTTAAAAAATTTTTTTTTAAAAATTTATTTGACAGAGATCACAAGTAGGCAGAGAGGCAGGCAGAGAGAGGAAGGGAAGCAGGCTCCCTGCTGAGCAGAGAACCTGATGCAGGGCTCGATCCTAGGACCCTGGGATCATGGCCTGAGCCAAAGGCAGACGATTTAACCCACCGAGCCACCCAGGTGCCCCAAGGAAGCAAGTATTTTTTTAAAGTAGATTATCTAGGGGCGCCTGGGTGGCTCAGTGGGTTAAAGCCTCTGCCTTCGGCTCGGGTCGTGATCCCAGGGTCCTGAGATCGAGCCCCGCGTCGGGCTCTCTGCTTAGCGGGGAGCCTGCTTCCCTTCCTCTCTCTCTGCCTGCCTCTCTGCCTGCTTGTGATCTCTGTCTGTCAAATAAATAAATAAAAGCTTAAAAAAAAAAAAAAGAGTAAAGTAGATTATCTATAGTAAAAACCAGTGTCCAAAGTCACCAGACTTTGAAAAAATTTACAGGGAATAAAAATACTATTCTCAAACTGTAAAAACGGAGATACTTTCTAAGTTCTCCAGTGGCAAGGAGACCAATTTATGTTTTTTTTTCTGCTTTTTAGAACTTGCTCGTCATTTTTCTACTACTCTTGCAAGTAGGTGATTTTATGGTATTCCTTTACTTCTCCAGTTTTTTTTTTTTTAAATAAGTTTTGAAAATTAGTTGTGTTTTTTCCATTTAATAGATCCAATCCAGTTATCCTTTACCAATTGTATACATAGACATTTACTCAATATATATTTTTTCCTAACTTTGTATCTTAAAAGCTTCTGTACTTTCTGAGAGGTTGGAAGCATATATAGTCCAATTAACATTTGTATACCTTTGATCTAAATTTATTAATGGTTATCTATTGCCATGATTGCTTTATCGCTCATTTAAAAAATATGTGAAAAAATATGTATTTATTTATATATATCTTTTCCTCTGAACCAGTTGAAAGTAAAGACTTCATTATGCATCTCATGAGATTAATGACATTGTCTTACACAACTAATAAGATAACTTCTCTTTTTAAGTGTGGGATGTTCAAATTTCCCATGAAGCTTCTAAGTACTAGGCACCATGTGAATTTATTACATGGTATCTGAGGGCCAGATTTCTGTCAACTACAACTAAGGACCAGAAAGTAAAATGTTGTTGGGATGCTTTTATGTATGGGTAAAATAAAGTAATAGTAGAGAAAGGAGGAGACATTGACAGAATATTGCAGGATGGAACTATTTTATGTAGGAACAATGGCACAATAACATAATAGTCTATAGGTTATCCCATTGTTATGAGGACGTCTTAGGATAAAGATATTAATAACGATGAGCCTGGCTCAAGAAGATGTTGAAGTAGAGGAAAAAAATAATTGTTCAAATGGAAAGCTATTTGGAGATAGGTAAACCACAGTTCTCTAGAAATTTTCCTCAGTGGAAACTGTCATTTTCCACTGATGTGAGATTACTAACATCTTACTTGTACTTTAGGTTAAATGTATTTTATTTTCATCATTGTGAGATAACAGATCTGTCTCTCCATTGCTAAGGACTTCACATGAGAAATTGTTAGTATTCTATTCTATTCTTTTTTTTTTTTTTTTAAAGATTTTATTTATTTGACAGAGAGGGAGAGAGAGATCACAAGTAGGCAGAGAGGCAGGTAGAGAGAGAGAGGGGAGGAAGCAGGGAGCCCGATGTGGGGCTCGATCCCAGGACCCTGAGATCATGACCTGAGCCGAAGGCAGAGGCTTTAACCCACTGAGCCACCCAGGCACCCCTGTTAGTATTCTATTCTTATTAGAAGGAATAAAAAGGTGTAACAGATTGCTGTCCTTTTGAGTCCTTCTTGTTAACCTTCCTGTCTTTCATTTTGTCCTTCATGGGTATTATATCAGAGTGATTAAAAACAACAACAACAACAAACTCCAGGTCTGTATTCAGAGGCAACAACAGAATATTAGTTCTTTTTCATTACTGTTTTGTTTTTTACTCACAGATTTGTTGGCTGTGTCTCCTTTTGTACAAATCTATTTCCTGTAAATAGAAGATTTAACTTAGAGGAAGAAAATAGTCTATTATGGGCCACAAATCACATGTAAATTTAAATAGCAACAGACCTTTGGAAGAAGTAGTTTCTGTTCCTGGATTTACTTACTAGTTGCTTTAAACAACCCCTAATATAGTTATGACCCCCCATATTTATTTGTATCTCTGGATCAGACCTCTCCCTTGATTTCTAGCCTCTTGTATCCCAGCTATATATTGGGTTAAATGTTTAGTGGGCATCTCAGACTTAACATGTCCAAAAACAAACCTCTGATTCTCCTCACCCCCTGCCTTTTGTAGTCTTTTCCCATCTCACGAATGGGAGCTCTGGTCTTTAGTTGCTCAGGCCAAAAACTTTGAGTTATATTTTATTCTTCTTTCTCTTACCCTCTGCATACAGTCCATCAGCAAATCCTTTCAGCTCCTTCTGCAAAGTATGTGTAGACTTTGAATACTTCTCAACTAGTTCCACCTCCACTGCCCTGATTGACATAAGCCAACATCTGTCTCACTTTAATTACTGTAAGCCCTGCTAACTGTTCTCTTGTTCTCCCAGTCCTTTTTCAACAAACATGACAGTTAATGTGATCCTATTCAAAAGGTACTCCTTTTGTCAAAACCATCCACTGGCAAATTGTATACTTTAAAATGTTTCAAATAGTGAGTTTTATGTTATGTGAATTGCACCTCAAAAAAAGCAATAGCAAAATAAAGAAAAAAAAAAAAAACCATTCAATGGCTTACTATTTTATGTAAAAGCCAGAATCCTAAGTGGCTTGTGTTCATTGTATGCTTCTGTCCCCTACAGTACCTCTGCAGTTCTCCCCCTTGTTTGTTTCTGCTGCAGCTACACAGAGCTCTGTAAAAAATGCCAACCTTGTTCCTGTCTCAGGGACTTTGTCCTTGCTGGTCCTTTTACATGCAACACTTCCCTTCTAGACTGCTGTATTATCTATCCTCTTAGTTTTTCATTTTTAAATTGAAACTTTTTAAAAATAGTGGTGAAATACACATAACATAAAATTTACCATCATGACCATTTTATGCAGTTCAGTAGTGGTAAGTATAGTAGTCCCACCTTAACCATGGTTTCACTTTCCGTAGTTTCAGTTACCTAAGATAGCCCCAGTTTAGAAGTAGATGATCCTCCTGACTTCGTGTCAGAAGGTCAGTATTAGCCTAACTCTGTGCCACAATGCCTGTGTCATTCACCTCACTTTATCTCATCACTTAGGCTTTTTACCCTTTCCTAACATCACAAGAAGGAAGTGTGATTACCATACAGTAAGATATTTTGAGATAGAGACTGCATTCACATAACTTTAATTACAGTGTTCTAATTGTTCTGTTTTACTATTAGTTATTGTTGTTAATCTCTCATGGTGCCTAATTTATCAGTTAAACTTTATCACAGGTGTGTATGTATAGGAAAGACCGTTATGTCTAGGGTTGGTGCTGTTGTTGTTTCAGTCATTTGCTGGCGGTGTTGGAATGTATCCCTTGCAGATAGAAGGGAAGGACTACTGTACACTTACATTGTTGCATTTGGCGCTCTTTTAAGTCTTTGCTCAGATGTTAGTGAGGTCTCCGATTATGATTACTTCGCATAAGAAGACCAACCCTTTCCTTGGCATTTTGTTTGCTTACCCAGTGAATACACTCATATAGCCGTCTAAAGTTACTTACTTATTTTATTGTCCATCTTCCTTCTCGAGAATAAAGCTTCATGAGGTCAATAAATGTTTTGCCCATTGCTGTATTCCCAGCACCCGAAACAATGGCTAGGATATTAATAAGTGCCCATTATATTATGTGTTAAGTGAATAGATGAATGAATATTGAAGTAAATTTTATTTTTTGTGAATTATGTGGGAATCGTAAGTTTCTCAGTATGTCTGGAAAAAAGCCTTGAAAGCTTCTAATTAGCCTTTTTATTTAAATTAACTTTTTAAAAAAAAAGATTTATTTATTTATTTGACAGGGATACAACAAGAGAGGGAACATAAGCAGTGAAAGTGGGAGAGGGAAAAGCAGGCTTCCCACTGAGTAGGGAAGCCAATGTGGGGCTCTGTCCCAGGACCCTGGGATCATGACCTGAACCGAAGGCAGAGGCTTAATGATGGTGCCACCTACGCGCCCCTTAAATTGCCTTTAAAGTGGAATGAAACTATCATTTTTGTTAGTGTATTGGTTTTGCTCATTGAGTATTTTTATATGTTCTGTTAATTAAAAAACAGAACATATAATTATACCTAATATAATTAGGTAGGTTGAATGAGTTAGACTTTTCTCTGTAAAAACCAAGTTGCTTTTTCTCAACTAGTATGTGTTCCTATTTTTAAAAATGTTATTTTATAAAAGTTTTTTTAATTATTACTTGTTTTTTATTACTTAAAGTAATCACTACACCCAGTGTGGGATTCAAACCCACAACTCTGAGATCAAGAGCCACATGTTCCACTGACTGAAGCAGTCAGGGCCCCCTCCAAAATGTTATTTTTTGAAAATTTACTTATTTAAGTATTAATCTTTACACCCAGTGTGGGGCTTGGACTCATGAGCCCAAGATCAAGAGTTGCATGCTCTTTCAACTGAGCCAGCCAGGACCCCCTAAAAAAATGTTATTTTTAAAGCATGGAGCAGCTGTCATTCATTGTAAAGTTAGACTCCAAGGGGAAATGTAGAGTGTCTTTATACTTATCTGATTATACTCAATAAAACTTACATACTTTATTGTCAGCTTGTTAACTTTATGTTAAGATGAAACTTTTCAAAAAATATTTATCTGTTTTATTTGAGAGAGAGAGCATATGCACCCGAGTAGGTGAAGGGGCAGAGGAAGAAAATCTTCAAGCATACTCCCTGCTGAGTGTGGAGTCCCACACAGGGGCCTGATCCCATGACCCATGAGATCATGATCTGACCCAAAACCAGCTGAACCACCAAGGCCTTCCGGGAACTATGCTTTTAGATAGGGTGACCAAAAACAGCTTCTGAAGAAATTGAGTAGATACCTGAATGAAGTGTGGTGTCCAGCCCTGCTTCTCCCTGCTTGGGAGAAGCTTGGGAGAAGATATTCTAGGCAGAGGGACAATGAGACTAATGTCGCCCATAGAATGAGGGGAGAGTGGTGAGACGGTTATGGGAGTAGAGTAGGGGAATGCAGCCCTTTATAAGCTCATGTTCAGCCCTGTAAATCATGGTTAGGACTTGGAGCAGTTGGGAAACATTTGGACATTTTTGAGCAGAGGACAGACATGACATGACTTGAACCGCATCACTCTTGCTTTGTTGAAAATAGAGTGTACAGTGGGGGCAAGTGTGGAAGCAAGGAAGCCAGTTATTTGTCATGGTTTCTGATTGTCTAGAACCTTTTGAACCTTGCTGTGTTTGGCACAAATTTTTAGTCTTATGAATTCCATCTCCCTAATTCAGATTCCCACCCTTTTTCATCTGCAGACAGGACACAGGCATGTAAACCAGTTTTCTGAACTAGGCTGCTCTGATCAGATCCTTCACTGGAGACCTGGATTCTGAACTGAGCAGATAAGTTTGCTTGCTGAAGTTTTGCTGATAGTGTGCATTATTCAGACAGTTTTTTTTTTAAAATTCTATTTTTTAAAGTAATTTCTACACCCATTGTGGATCTTAAACTTCAAAGCCCAGGATTAGGAGTTACATGCTATACTGACTGAGCCAGCCAGGCTCCCTGACAGTTTTAACAGATTTTCACTTTATGGTTGTGTCTTTGGTAGAAAAGTGGCATTGGAGAGGCAGGCAGGGCAGTGTTGGTGTTTTTCAGGTGATATTTTTGGGTTAACTATGGGTTATATTGCTGGCTTCTAGGGATACCTGGATAGTCTTGGAGAAGATAAAAGTGGGGAGGATTCCCACATTATTTTCAAGTGATAGAATATTACGTCAAGTAAGAGGATATTGTATGGGAAGTATGGGAATTGATTAAGATGATAATGGAGAATGATTTAGTATTTATGGAAAAATTCAGAGGTTCTAGGTCAAGTTTCTTATGTAGGCTTTACATGTTGATTTGAGAAAAACACAAAATCTTGGATTCCTCTTTATGTCTGGTGTTATTCATGATTTCTCTTAGTTCAAGATTGGTATTACAGAAGCAGTGATACTGTTAGTACTAGGGAATATATATTTATGTACTGATGTAACCTGGGAGAGTCTAGCAAATAACAATGATCAGGAGTAGAGTACAGATGACTCTTGAACAGCCTGAGTTAGAATGGCACAGGTTTACTTCTGTGCAGATTTTATTTGATAAATACAGTACAGTACTGTAGATGTAGTTCTTCCTTATGATTTTAAAAAAATATTTATTTATTTAACAGAGAGAGACACAGTGAGAGGGGGAACACAAGCAAGGGGAGTAGGAGAGGGAGGAGCAGGCTTTCCACCCAGCAAGGAGGCTGATGCGGGTCTCGATCCCAGAACTCTGGGATCATGGCCTGAGCTGAAGACAGATGCTTAACGCCTGAGTCACCCAGGTGCTCCTCTTCCTTATGATTTTCTTAGTAACATTTTCTTTTCTCTAGTTTACTTTATTGTAAGAATACAGTATATGAAATATATAACATATAAAATACATGTAAATCGACTGTGTTATTGGTAAAGCTTCCTATCAACAGGCCGTTATTAGTAGTTAAGTTTTTGGGGATTCCAAAGTTTTATGTGTATTTTCAACATTTACGTGCAGGGGTGTGTGTATGTGTTGGTGCCTCTAATTCCCACATTGTTCAAGGCAGCTTAGAAGGCACTAGGCAGCTTAGAAGGGAATCAGGAAGATCTGCAACAAGGGGAGATCAGATACAAAAGTGAATAGATCAGAGGCCAAGCTCTGTTCAGATAGAGTTGAGGAGATGGGTGAATATTTAACTGCATCAGTGAGATTTGGTGATAGAGCTGCGTTCTGCCCCTACTTTTTTTTTTTTTTTTTTAAAGATCTTATTTATTTGACAGACAGAGATCACAAGTAGGCAGAGAGAGAGAGAGAGAGAGAGAGGAGGAAGCAGGCTCCCTGCTGAGCAGAGAGCCCGATGCGGGGCTCGATCCCAGGACCCTGGGATCATGACCTGAGCTGAAGGCAGAGGCTTTAACCCACTGTGCCACCCAGGTGCCCCCTGCCCCTACTTTTTGAGCTTTTGATTAGATGCTAAAGTATAGGAGCAAATCTCAGTTGAGTAGGTCCAGACTGTGTATGTGGAAACAGGCAATTTTGTGATATCTGACTGAGCTAAGTAGTGCAGAGGGTTGGAGATTGGCATGGGTTCCTGTGGAGTAAACTATGCCAATTTCATTCACAAGCTGTGGAAATCAAGGGTATACATATATATTTTCTAGGTCTTTAAAAGGTATGTTCTTATTTGGTATTTTATTATATGATTTTCTGCATCTTAGAGGCAGATGTCAGTTTAGGTTTTGAAAGGTCCCTGCCATGTGCTGTATTTTGATATATTTTCTTTCTCTTCAGTTTTTTTTTTTTTTTGGACGATTTTATTTCTAGGTAATCTGTGCACCCAGATGGGGCTCGAACCACAACTCTGAGATCAAGCAAGAGTTACATACTCTACAATTGAGCCAGACAGGTGCACCTCTCTTTAGTTTTTTATAATTACATCAGAAATGTGAATGTGAATGATGGCTTGCCTTGTTTATGATGGGGGTAATAGAATTATTGTAGAAAATCATGAAGTAACTGATACCAGAGTTATCTTCTTGGCACTGCCTCTTATTTGCTGTGTGTTTCTGGGCTTGTTACGTATTTCTCAAACCTCAATTTTTATTAAAATGGGCTAATAGTTCTTAACTTTGTCTTTCAGGTGGGTTAAATGAAAAAAAAAATGCAGAATACTACAGAGCCTGGCAGATTGCAAGTGCTCAATGAATTTCATTTATTAGATCCAATTTTAAACATTATTTAATTAAATACTTAAAAATTATCTAATCAAGATTTTTTTGTACATAATGAGCTATCAGTATACACTTAAAACAATTAGAATACATTTTAAAAATAAAATAGACTTAACGTTTTGGATTTTTAACTTCAGTTTGAAGATGTGACATGTGAAGTTTTTTTTTTTAATGTCTTTTAGCCAGATTTTCATGTGAATTTTAAAATACTATATTTCTAAAATAGAAATGGGAAGAAATAACCTTAGCATTATATTATGAATATATTACATGATAAAAACTAAAGATAGGCTTGTAAAAATCAGGAGCAGAGTAAAAATGCTCTACTGTTATTCAGCATGGTTTGTTAGTCCTGGTTAGTGTAGTAAGTTTTAAAAAAAGATAGAATTACAAATAGACGAATAAAAGATTTAAGTAAGAGAAGCAGAATCAATAAAGTACCAGCTAAAAAGAGAGGGAGAAAATAATATTCTTAGAATTTTGCATGCAAAATCAAGGAGCTCATAAATCTCCTGTAGAAGCACATGGATCTCATGTTAGAACCCGTGTTGTAGAGGAAAAAAAGATGGTTTATAACTAGTCAGTAAGTGCTAAAGTGACTTTCTACAGATTTGATGCTTGTTTTGTAATGTTCTGCCTGTTCAGCTGTGCTGTTGTAGTATGAAAGCAGTGACAGAAAATACATAAATGAATGAACATGTAACTGTGTTGTGAAAACAGGTGGCCTGCTGCATTTGACTTTTGGGTTAATTTGCTTCCTCTGTTTTACATTATTTGGGAACATTTTCTGATCAGTACATTACCTGTGATAACAGGTAAGGCGTTTCTTGCTTAAGTGGTAGCACCTGTGGTAACTGTTAATACACTATTAATGCTTAGATTGAAGCCAGAATTTAGAAAAAAAGATACAGCTGCTGGTAGAAGTCAGGGAATTTCTGTATACAGAAAAGTTGCAGAGCTTTTGAAAGTTGGATGTACATTACAGATCACTGGGAATCGTGGTCTGATAGAGCCTGAGTTGCTTGGGGGATTCCAAAGGGGAGCACAAGATTTTTCACTGCTAACAGTTCCCCAGAAGCTACCCATGCAGCCAGTCCCCAAAACACAATTTGAATAGCAAGGTTCTGTGTGTTAAGACTGAAACATCCACAAGCACAAATTTCCGGTATCTGTGGTAATAGTTAATGAATGAACTCATTATTTGAACATGTGGTGAGTAGTAGGCTCCCAGACTTTCTTTTAGCTTTTTAGCTTAAATTTTGAGTTGGAACTTCAACTGCTAAAAAGTTGTTGAAAATGGTGTAGTTTCTACTTTCTTAACTGATATTTTCCCTTGATGTTTGTTTTCCTCTAATGTTCTTTTGGTATCTGTGATCACTAGTTGTCACTTAATCTTTTTGTTTCTTCCATTTCTTACTACTTATGTCTTATTAACCAAAATGTAGTTATTTTTGAATAATGAGTCATTATAGGTTGCTTAGTAGTTTCTTGGAATTGAGTAGAATGTTGATTTCATTCATTTTCCTTAAAGAGGGTAAATTGTAATATTTGAGTTATCTTTGTTTTAGATTCTGGACTTTTGTTTTGAAAATTTTATAACTTAGGGAAAGGTAAAAGAAAGGCCAGATAGCTAGCCATATACCTACCAGTTTGATTCAGCATTTTTTAAAATTTTGATTGGCTTTATTGAGGTATAATTTCTATACAGTAAACTTCAACAATTAATTTTGAGAAATGTATATAGCCATATGACTACTATCACAACATAGAATATTTACATCAAATTATAAAGTTCTCGTCTGCTCTTTGCTGTCAGTTGAAAATACTTTGTGATATCCCTTTTGATTTCTACTTTGACCTGTGGGCTGATTAGAAGTGCGTTAAGTTCCTAATATTTGGGGATTTTACCACATACCTGTTACTGATTTACTAAATTTAATTAATTTCGCTATGATCCGAAAACATACTGTATAATTTCAGCCTTTTTAAATTTATAGAAACATGCTTTATGACCTAGAAATAAGTTCTGTCTTGGTGAATATTCCGTATGTCCTTGAAAAGAATATTCTGTTGTTGGGTGGAATGTTTTGTGAATGTTAATTGGATCAAGTGGTTTGATAGTGTTCAAATTTTCTGTATGTTTATTTTTTGTCTCCTTGTTCAATGAGGACTGTTATGATTTCCAACTATAATTATAATTATAACTTCTTTAGTTCTGTCAAATTTTTCTTCATGTGCTTTGAAGCTCTGTTATGTGATACACATTTATGTCCTTTTGATAAATTGGGAAATGTCCTTCTTTACCCCGCATAATTTTTTTGTTTTGAAGTTTACTTTGATAATACCTTAGCTACTCCAGCATTCTTTGGATTGTTGGTATGGAATAACTTTTCCCATCCTTTTTACTTTAACTCATCTTTATTTTTGTGTTTAAAACATCTTTTGTACGGCCTGTATTTACCTGTTCCTTTTTTTAAAAAATGAGAAAATGACTATCTCCCATTTATTTATGTTTAGATCATTTACTTTTTTAAAATATTTTATTTATTTGAAAGAGAGGGAGTGAGAGAGAGCACATGAGCTGGGGGAGGAGTAGAGGAATAGGGAGAATCATACTCTCTACTCAGCAGGGAGCCTGATGTGGGCCTCTTTCCCAGGACTGTAGGATCATGACCTGAGCCAAAGGCAGATGCTTAACTGACTGAGCTATCCAGGGACCCTAGGTCATTTACTTTTAATATATTTATTGATATGGTTGAGCTTAAAACAACCATCATACTATTTGTTTTCTTTTATTCCCTTTCCCCCCTTTTCCTGCATTCTTTGGGATTAATTTATTTTAAAAAGGTTCTGTTTATCTCTGCTCAAAAGCTTATGTGTTATATTTGCTATATTTTTTAGAGGTGTTCCTAGGGTATATAATATATATCAATAACTTATTGTGTACCTTCAAATAATACACAATTCCATTTCTGTTCTCCACAGTGCTGTTGTCATATATTTTAATTCTGTATGTGTCATAAATGTGACAGTACATTTTGTTTTTTAAAACAGTCATTTAACTTTTGGAAGGATTAAAAAAAGTTCTTTTTTCTCATATATTTATTATTTCTGGCACTATTCTTTGTGTCAATACAGATTTCCATTTGGTAGCATTCCTTCTGCCTGAAAAGCTTCCTTTAACATTTCTTGTAATGCAGGTCTACTAGTGATGACTGTTGGTTTTGAAGTCTGAAAAAGGGATCATTTCACCTTTTCCCCCACTCACCTTCATTTGTGAAAGATACTTTCACTGGGTATAGAATCCTAGGTTGAACTTTTTTTTTTCTTAAAGTACTTTAAACATGTTGCTGCATTATCTTCTGACTTATGTACAATTATGCTGTCATTTATAACTTTGTTCATCTGTATGTAATGTGTCTTTTTCTCTAGCTCTAGGGTTTTTTCTTTGCCCCTGGTTTTCAGCCATTAGCCTATGATTTGCCTCTGAGTGGTTTTCTTTTATACTTAATTCTTTTTTAAAAAATATTTTTATTTATTTATCTGACAGAGAGAGAGATCACAAGTAGGCAGAGAGGCAGGCAGAGTGAGAGGGGGAAGCAGGCTCCCTCCTGAGCAGAGAGCCCAGATGTGGGGCTCAATCCCAGGACCCTGAGATCATGACCTGAGCTGAAGGCAGAGGCTTAACCCACTGAGCCACCCAGGCACACCTATATTTAATTCTGATTAAGATTTATTGAGTTTCTTGATTCTGTAGATTTATAGTTAAATCTTTTACTCCCCCCCCATGTTTGTTTTGTATGCTCCTTACCATATGGAATGTATTTACAATAGCCGTTTTAACCTCTTTGTATGCTAATTCCATCATCTCTGCAATTTCTGTTTCTAATGTATGATTTTTTTTCCCCATCATGCAGAAAAATAAATTTATATTTTCTGATTTTCTTTTTTACATGTGTGGTAATTTTTGATAGGATATAGGTCATTCAATTATTACTTTTTGCATGTTTGATTTTTTTTAAGATTTTATTTATTTGACAGACAGAGATCACAAGTAGGCAGAGAGGCAGGCAGAGAGAGACAGAGGAGGAAGCAGGCTCTCTGCTGAGCAGAGAGCCTGAAGTGAGGCTTGACCCCAGGACCCTGAGATAATGACCTATATATAGTTAACTACTATAGTTAAACTTCCTATAGTTAAACTGCTTGGAACCACGTTAATACTTTGGAATATTGCCCTTATCTTTGGTAGCGTAAGGTCCTCAACAGCTTTAGTGTTAGGCAAATTTTACCCCATGAATAAGGTATTATTTTTCTGAGTTCTATACTCAGTGCTCCATATTTTACAGGTCTTTCTTCCCTGGTTGGTGGGAATATGAACACTTCTCAGTCCTTTATTGGCACTTATTTATTGATTTTTTAAAATAACATAATATGTATTATTTCAGGGGTACAGGTGTGTGATTCGTAAGTCTTAAACCACACACAGTGCTCATCACAACATATACCATCCCCAGTATCCATCACCTAGCCATCCTAGTTCCCCAGCCCCCTCCCCTCCAGCAACCCTCAGTTTGTTTCCTGAGATGAAGAGATTTATGATTTGTCTCTCTCCCTGGTTTGTCTTGTTTCTTTTTTTTCCTCTCTTCCCCTATGATCCTCTCTCTTGTTTCTTAAATTCCATGTATCAGTGAGATCATGTGATAATTGTTTTTCTCCAGTTGACTTATTTTGCGTAGCATAAACCCTCTAGTTCCATCCATGTCGTTGCAAATGGCAAGATCTCATTTTTGATGGCTGCATAATATTCCACTGTATGTATGTATGTATGTATACCACATCTTCTTTATCCATTCATCTGTCATTGGATATCTGGACTCTTTCCATAGTTTGGCTATTGTGGACATTGCTGCTATAAACATTGGGGTGCAGGTGCCCCTTTGGATCACTGCATTTGTATCTTTGGGATAATACCTAGTAGTGCAATTGCTGGGTCATAGGATAGCTCTCTTTTCAACTTTTTGAGGAACCTCCGTAGTGTTTTCCAGAGTGGCTGCACCAACTTGCATTCCCACCAACAATGTAGGAAGGTTCCCTGTTCTCCTCATCCTCATCAACATCTGCTGTTTGCCAACTTGTTAATTTTAGCCATTCTGACTGGTGTGAGGTGGTATCTCATGTGATTTTGATTTGTATTTCCCTCGTACCGAGTGATGTTGAGCACTTTTTCATGTGTCTTTTGGCCATTTGAATGTCTTCTTTGAAGAAATATCTGTTCATGTCTTCTGTCCATTTCTTGATTGGATTATTTGTTCCTTGGGTGTTGAGTTTGATAAGTTCTTTATAGATTTGAATGCTAGCCTTTATCTGATATGACATATGCAAATACCCTGACCCATTCTGCCAGTTGTCTTTTGGTTTTGTTGACTATTTCCTTTGTTGTGCAAAAGGTTTTTATCTTGATGAAGTCCAAATAGTTCATTTTTGCCTTTGTTTCCCTTGCCTTCGGAGAGGTGTCTAGCAGAAGTTGCTGCAGCTGAAGTCGAAGAGGTTGCTGCCTGTGTTCTCCTCAAGGATTTTGGTGGACTGCTGTCACACATTTAGGTCTTTCATCCATTTCATCCATCCATCCAGCCATTTCATTCCATCCATTTCATCCATTCCCCCATTTTCATCCATCCATTCCATCCATTTCATCTATTTTTGTGTATGGTATAAGGAAAAGATTCAGTTTCATTCTTATGCATGTGTCTGTCCAATTTTCCCCACTCCATTTGTTGAAGAGACTGTCTTTTTTCCATTGGATAGTCTTTCTTGCTTTGTCAAAGATTAGTTGAAGATAGAGTTGAGGGTCCATTTCTGAGTTCTGTCTTCTGTTCCATTGATCAATGTGTCTGTTTTTGTATCAGCACCATATTACCTTAATGATTACAGCTTTGTAATAGATCCTGAAGTCCAGGATTGTGATGCCACCGGCTTTGGTTTTCTTTCTTAACATTCCTTTTGAGTTTTCGGGGTCCTTTCTGGTTCCATACAAATTTTGGGATTATTTGTTCCAGTTCTGTGAAAAAAGTCGGTGACATTTTGAAAGGGATTGCATTGAATGTATAGATTACCCTAGGTAGCATAGACATTTTAACAATATTTGTTCTTCCAGTCCATGAGCATGGAATGTTTTTCCCTTTTCTTTTTTCTTTTTTTGTCTTCCTCAATTTCTTCATGGGTGTTCTATAGTTTTCTGAGTACAGATCCTTTGACTTTGCCCCTTTGATTAGATTTATTCCTAGGTATCTTATGGTTTAGGTGCAATTGTAAATGGGATCGACTCCTTAATTTTGCTTTTCATCTGTCTTGTTGTTGGTGTATAGAAATGCAGCTGATTTCTGTGCATTGATTTTTATATCCTGCCACTTGACTGAATTCCTGTTTGAGTTCTAGCAGTTTTGGGATGCAGTCTTGTGGTTTTTCCACATAAAGTAGTCTATCATCTGCTAAGAGAGTTTGACTTCTTTGCCAATTCAAATGCCTTTGATTTCTTTTTGTTGTCTCATTGCTGAGGATAGGACTTCTACTACTATGTTGGACAGTAGTGGTGATAGTGGATATACCTGCTGTGTTCCTGACCTTAGGCGAAAAGCTCTCAGTTTTTCCCCATTGAGAAAGATATTCACTCTGGGTTTTTCATAGATATCTTTTATGATATTGAGGTATGTACCTTGTATCCCTACACTGTGAAGAGTTTTAATCAAGAAAGGATGCTATACTTTGTCAAATGGTTTTTCTGCATCTATTGAGAGGATCATATGATTCTTCTCTTGTCTTTTATTAATGTGTATCACATTGATTGATTTGTGGATTTCGAACCATCCTTGCAGCCCAGGAGTAAATCCCACTTGGTTGTGGTGAATAATCCTTTTAATGTACTGTTGGATCCTATTGGCTAGTATCTTCAAGTTTTTGCATCTGTGTTCCTCAGGGATATTGTTCAGTAATTCTCCTTTTTGGTGGGGTCTTTGTCTTGTTTTAGGATCAAGGTAATGCTGGACTCACAAAAAGAATTTGGGAATTTTTCTTCCATTTCTATTTTTTGGAACAGTTTCAGAACAATAGGTATTAATTCTTTAAATGTTTGTTAGGGTTCTCCTGGGAAGCCATCTGGCCCTGGACTCTTATTTGTTGGGAGATTTTTGATTACTGCTTCAATTTCCTTGCTGGGTATGGGTCTCTTCAGGTTTTCTATTTCTTCCTGCTTCACTTTTGGTTGTTCATATGTCTCTAGGAATGCATCCATTTCTTCCAGATTGTCCAATTTGTTGGCATATAGTTGCTCATAATGTGTTCTTATAATTGTTTGTATTTCTTCAGTGTTGGTTGTGATCGCTCCTCTTTCATTCTTGATTTTATTTATTTGGGTCCTTTCTCTTTTTGATAAGTCTGGCTGGGGGTTTATTAATCTTATTAATTTTTTCAGAGACCCAGCTCCTGTGCACCTAAACCATAACCTCCTTGATAGGTTGCACAGTTCTTTGGGTTCCTATTCCATTGATTTCTGTCTGAGCTAATCTTTATAATTAATTCTCTTCTTCTACTGGGTTTAGGCTTTATTTGCTGTTCTTTTTCCAGCTCCTTTAGATACAGGGTCAGGTTGTGTATTTGAGACCCTTCTTGTTTCTTGAGAAATGCTTGTGGTGCTGTATACTTCACTCTTAGGACTGCCTGTGCTGTATCCCACAGATTTTGAACAATTGTGTTTTCATTTTTGTTTGTTTGCACGAATTTTAAAAATTCTTCTTTAATTTCCTGGTTGACCCATTCATTCTTTTGTAGGGTACTCTTTAGCCTCCATATATATTTGATTTCTTCCCAACTTTCCTATTGTGATTGAGTTTCAGTTTCAAAGCATTGTGGTCCAAAAATAAGCAGGGAATGATCCCAATCTTTTTTTACTAGTTGAGACTTGAGTTGTGATGCAGCATGTGATCCTTTCTGGAGAATGTTCCATGTGCACTAGAGAAGAATGTGTATTCTTTTGCTTTAGGATGGAATGTTCTGAATATATCTGTGAAGTCCATGTGGTCCAATGTGTCATTCAAAGGCCTTATTTCCTTGTTGATCTTTTGCTTGGATGATCTGTCCATTGCAGTGAGGGGGGTGTTAGAGTCCCCTCCTATTGTATTATTGTTAATTTAATTTTATTTTTTCAGTGTTCCAGGATTCATTGATTATGTACCACACCCAGTGCTCCATGCAGTATGTGCCTTCCTTAATTCCCACCACCAGGCTCACCCGTCCCCTATTGTATTATTGTTGATGTGTTTCTTTGATTTTGTTATTAACTGGCTTGTATAATTGGCTGCTTCCATGTTAGGGGCATAAATATTTACAATTATTAGATCTTCTTGTTGGATATTCCTTTTAATTATAGTGTCCTTCCTCATCGCTTATTACAGTCTTTAGTTTAAAATCTAATTTGTCTGATATAAGGATTGCCACCCCATCTTTCTTTTGATGTCCATTAGCATGATAAATGGTTTTCCACCCCCCATTTTCAATCTGGAGGTCTTTTTGGGTCTAAAATGAGTCTCTTGCAGACAACATATTCATGGGTCTTACTTTTTTATCTAGTCTGATGTCCTGTGACTTTTGATTGGGACATTTAGCCCATTTACATTCAGGGTAACTATTGAAAGATAGGAATTTAGTGCCATTGTATTGTCTGAAAGGTGACTGTTACTGTATATTGTCTCTTGTGTTAGTTTTGGGCTCTCTCTTTGCTTAGAGGACCCCTTTCAATATTTCTTATAGGGCTGGTCTGGTGATCACCTTTATTGGCTTTTGAAGATTGTTCTGCTGACTTTTTTTGTGTTTGGTTAATTTTTCTGGCCTGTGATAGTTTATTCTCTCACATGTTCAGATTAGTACTCAGCCAAACACTTAAGGGGACTCCTTTTTAGGTCTTATAGCTCCCTCTCTGTGTAGCTTTTCCTGGCACTCGACCCACAAGTTCTGAATGCCTGACCTCTATGAGTGCAGGTATCTGGCTCCTCCATTCATTGAGACCCTCAGACTGCTTGGGTTCTTCTACCCTGCACATTGGCGTGGAAACTGCTTGTAGTTAGTGAGTTGAGCCAGTTGTAAATCTCACCTCATTTGCTTTTCTTCTTATGTTCAGTTTTCTAATTGTTTATGGTGGTGGTAGGTTAAATTCAGTGCCTTTTCTCCATTAAAGCCAGAAGTGGAAACTTATTTAACAATTTGCATCCTTTCTCTTTTTCTCCTACTTGGAATCACTTCAATGAAAATTATGCATGTCACTTTACCCCTAAATACATTAAAATGTATCTTCAAAAATTCAGAGTATTCTTGTATATACCTACAGTGCTTATGAACTGAAGAATATATATATGTTTTTAAATATTTTATTTGAGAGAAAGGAGACAGAGAGAGCATGAGAGGGGGAGTGTCAAAGGGAGAGAAGTAGACTCCCCACCAAACAGGGAGCCCAGTGCTGGACTGTATCCTGAGACTCCAGGATCATGACCTGAGCTGCAGGCAGTCGCCTAACCAACTGAGCCACCCAGGTGCCTCTGTCCTGAGGAATATTAACAAGATTTCCTTAATATTATTTAAGATTGATTCTACTTTGTCCAGGATTCTCTCCAAATATTTTTTGTTTCCTTCTTAATTGAATTCTTTTTGCCATGGATCCCCCTTTGTCTTATTAAGTATTGGGGTATATAAATTAAAAATAGTTTCAATACATTATCTTAACTTCAGTGATTTTTTTTTTAAATAAATTACTGAGATCTCATAAATACTGATATTTAGGTTTAGTTAACATAGAAACATAGGTTTTATGCAGAAGAGGATAATGACATGGACTTGAAAACTATTCTGTTTCTGGGTAGCATTTTTAACTTTACCATTTAAAATCTGTGAATCATGTTTTATCTCAATTTTAAAGATTCAGAAAATCATTACTCAGATCCTTTATCAGTGAAAGTAAACATTATCTTCCCTTAGAAAATTCCTATGTGTGTGGGACAGAGAAAAGATGACTGATAACTCTCCCAGTAGTGTTCCATCCATGCAAATAATTGAGCTTTTATCACATGTCACCAGAACACCAGTAGTTAAATGTTTTAAGTTATTAAGAGAGGCAGAACACTTTATCTGAACTGTGACTTAAAAAGTTGACTTTTTTGGTGTTGAAAAAGGAGAGGAAGCAGTAACTTTGCAAAGCCAAGTGTGTGCTGTGGCTACTCAGTCCACTTAAATACAACTCAGTTATCCAATGGAAATCTGACATTGATTTTCAAAATGAAAGAAACTACCCAAAAGTTCTCATACTACCACTTCCTCATTCTTGATTTCTTCTTGATATTTTCTCTTGTGCAGGGTGTTTTTTAAAACCCAAGTATAAAGTTAAAAATATTTCTAAAGAATATGGAAAATGCATAATATCTGATTCCATTATTTAGTCTTGATTTTTAAAAGTTTCATACTAGCAGGCTTTGTCATCTCTTATATCCTGGGTTAACTGTATTTTCTTTGTTAGTTGCAAAGATATTTTTGGATTCTAGTTTAGGACTCCATTCTTGTCATCTCTCTTGAGAGCAGTGCATTTAAGAGGACAGTGAAGTGACTCAGTAATAGTTTACATTAAATGACCCTTTAATGCCAGCCTTTGTGCTAAGCAGGTTACATGCATTTAAGGTAGTCTTTGTCTCTGTTTTACAGATAGGAACCCTGAGATTTTAAAAAAGTTAAATATTTACCCATCAGAATGAAACCCAGTTCTGTGTTTATTCCTCAATTTATGGCCTCAGTTTGTGCATGTAGGTCTCAAAGGCAAGTGTGGGAAGAGGAAGTAGAGGAAGAGATGGAGGAGATGATAATGATGAATAATTTACTGAGGCTCTATGGTATTGTAGGCACTTTGCTAATTACCACACATGGCTTAAATCATAATCCAAATAGCCTTAAGAGAGAGGTATTCTGCTTCTCTCCAATTTTAAGGATGGGGCACTGAAGGTGAGTGTTCCATTTGATGAGGGCAACAAGCTAATAAATGAAGGTAATGGTATTTAAACCAGATAATTTTTTTTCCTAGTAAAAGAAAATGCTTACCATAAAATTTTTTACCTTAACCATTTCTGAGTGTACAGCCCAGTAGTGTTAAATATATTTACCTTGTGCACAGTCTTCAGAACTTAAACCCAGATAATTTGATGTAAGAGTTTGTGTCCTCAGCTGTATAATGACTACCCACTGACTTGCATATGTATAGAAAATTTGGCGATGGACACTTAGGCTTTATGGAATACATTAGATAAACCATTATAGTTTTTTTTTTTTTTTAAATTTTGGTGTTCTGTTTTATAAAAGAAGGCAGTTTTCTTTAGGATGAAATTCTGATTCCTTAAGGAATCACTCCTTTTGACTTCTGCTTATGTGAAGATGGAGAAACCAGGAACAGATTTATCCCTCTGCCTGAAACAAACTAAAGAAACTGAGGAAAAAACAAACAAAAACAAGAGAAACCGCAGCTTTGAAAGACACTAGTCACCAGATGGTAAAGGACGATGATCCCTGAGAGACGGGAAATGAATGAGCCAAGACCTATGATTGCTTCAGCTTTCTATCTTCAGAAAATTTCCATCTGCAGTGATATGGGAGGGAACCTAGATGGAGGCCAATTAACTCTGAGTTAAGGAGATGAAACTGAGGGTTGGGGGGAGGGGGTGACCAAAGCAACTAGAGTTCACAGAACATCAGAGTGAAAAGCACTGCATAGAGAGAGAATTCCTGAGATCCGCAAAGGGTTCCCCTAGTGTTTGGCAGAGTATTGATCAATGCATACATGTGAAGAAACTACCTGAGGCCAGGGAAAGAAAGAGTGCCCTGTGTTCACATAGAGCAGGAAATGTGCCTCTTCTCACTGGCTAGACTGAAAAAAACTCAGAATTTGTGGAGCAATGGGGTAGACCACTCAAATAGGTCTTGCTTCAATACTGGGGAATGGGGCGCCTGGGGACTCAGTCATTAAGCATCTGCCTTCAGCTCAGGTGTTGGTCCCGGTGTCCTGGGATCGAGCCCTGCATCAGGCTCTCTGCTTGGCGGGAAGCCTGCTTCTCCCTCTCCCACTCCTCCTGCTGTATTCCCTCTCTCCCAGTCTCTCTCTGTCAAATAAATAAGTGAAATCTTAAAAAAAAATAGTGGGGAATAATTAATCCTACCCTGAACACTGTTCCTGACCCCCCTATCATAAATGCAAGACCCAAAAGGCTTGAAGTATTTCCATGTAACTATAGTTTGTCTTGTAACAAAGCCTGAGAATTTTTATGAAAATACAAAAAAGCTTAGAACAGTGAAATTTGCAATGTCTGACATCCATTTGATGAAAGATGATAAGGCGTGCACTGAAGCAGGAGAACAACAGTCTCTAAGGAGAGGAATAAACAATTAATTGGAGTCAACCTGGAAGTGACACAGGTATTAGAATTAACAAGACATAGACAAGAACATTAGAAGAGTATTATAGCTTTATTTCATGTATTTAAAAAGTTAAGTATAGACATAGAAAATATAAAACAAATTTTAACTTCTACAGATGAAAATTATACTGTTTTCAGTGGAAAATGCAGTGGATGGCATTAATAACAGATTAGATATTGCAGATTATTAGTGAACTAGAAGATATAGCGGTAGAAACAATTCAAAATGAAGAGAAGAAAGAATTTTTAATGAATGAGGAAAGCCACCAGTTGACTGTGGGAAAAGCTTAAGCGACCTGATACACTTGTAATTTGAGTCCTTCTGGGGAAGGGTGGAAAGAGTTTAAAAAAAAAAATTGAAGAAACAAGTTTGAAAAACTGTCTACGCATAGATCCAAGAATTTCACTGAAATAAAGCTCAAGAAATATGAAGAAACACATCGTAATCAAATTGTTCAGAGCCAGTGATAAAATCTTAAAAGCAAACTAGGGAGGAAAAGATACATTATATTCAGAGGAGGAAAGATAAGGATGACAGATTTCTTCTCAGAAGGAATACAAGTGAAAAGATGGTAGAACAACATTTTTAAAGTATTTAGAGAAAAAATACAAACCTGACAGCCTGGAATGTCCAGTGAAAATATCTTTCAAAAATGAAGACAAAATAAAGACTTTCAGACATATAAAAGCTGGAAGAATTTTTTACCAGCAAAAGTGTTAGAGGAAATCAGAAGGAAAATGATACCAGATGGAAATATGGATTCACGTAAAGAAATAAAGAACCCTGGAAATGTTAGAGATTTTTTCCTTGTTATTTAAACCTCATTAAAAGATAGTTGTCTGTTTCAACCAAAACAATAACAATATATTGTGAGATTTATAAAACGTAAAATATACAATGGCAATAACCTCTAAAGGCCAACAGGAGGGAAGTGGAAGTATAGTAATGTCAGGTTCTTGTACCTGAACTGTTAATGGTAGACTGGGATAAGTTAATGATATATACTAAAAGCCTTAAAGCAACTACTGAAATAACCACACAGGATTTTGCTGATAATCCAATGAAGAGATAGTAATGGAATCATGAGAATAATTAGTCCAGGGGTGCCTGGGTGGCTAAGTTGGTAAAGCAGCTGCCTTTGGCTTAGGTCATGATCCTAGGTTCCTGGAATCAAGTCCCACATCAAGTTCCCTGCTCCATGTTGGGCTCCCCACTTAGCGCTGGGCTCTCCACTCAGTGAGGAGTCTGCTTCTCCCTCTGCCTCTCCCCTCATACTCATGCTCTCTTTCTCTCTCAAATAAATAATAAAATAAAAATCTAAAAACAAACCAAAAAACCCAAAACCCAAAATAATGGGTTAAAAGTAAAAGGATGGAAAAAGATACACTATGCTAGTCCCCAAAAAAGAGGGTAATGGCCATATTAATATCAAAGTAGATTTTAGGACATAGAATATTACAAAGAATAAAGATCATCTGATAATGATAAAGGATGAATTAATTCAAAAGGCATGATAATCATTAACATCTATGCATGTAATAATAACAGCTTCAAACATCAATGAAGCAAAGAACTGCAAGGAGAAATAGAAAAAAATCAATCATAGACAAATTTCAATACCCCTTTCTTGATAATAGAAGAAGTAGATCGAAGTCATTAAGGATATAGAAGACTTGAACAGCCTCAGCAACCAACTTGACCTGGTTGACATTTATAGAATACTCTGACTCAATAAGAACAGAGGTTGACATTTTTGGAGCACTTACTGTTAACAGCAGAATATACATTCTTTTCAAGTGCCTATGAAATATTTGCAAAGATAGATCATATTCTGGATTATAAAATAAGTGTCTGATTTTAAAAGGATTGATATACACCACAAAGCAAGTTTTCTGGCTATAGTGGGATTAAATTAGAAGTCAGTAACAGAAAGGTATTTGAAAAATCTTCAATATTTGGAAAGTAAATAACAGACTTCTAAAAGGACATGCAAGGGTCAAAAAGGAAATTCGAGAGTATGTTGAATAGAATGAAAGTGGTAACAACAAAATCTATGGAATGCTGCTAATGCTGTATAACAGGGACATTTATAGCAGTAAACATCTGAATTAGAGAAGAAGCTAAGTTTGTTTTTGGTTTTTTTGAGAAGCTAAGTCTTAAATCAGTAACATTACCTTTGGAAACAAACAAGAAAGAGCAATTAGACTCAAAGTAAGCAGAAAAAAATAAAGATCAAAGTGAAAACCAACAAATAGATAACAAAAATAATGAGGGAAAATCAAAGGAAAAGAAAAATTAAAAAAAAATTTTTTTAGGGGGCACCTGAGTGGCTCAGTGGGTTAAGCCGCTGCTTTCGGCTCAGGTCATGATCTCAGGGTCCCGGGATTGAGTTCCCACATCGGGCTCTCTGCTCAGCAGGGAGCCTGCTTCCCTCTCTCTCTCTCTCTGCCTGCCTCTCTGCCTACTTGTGATCTGTCTCTGTCAAATAAATAATTAAAATCTTAAAAAAAAATTTTTTTTTAGAAGATCAGTAAAAATCAATCTCTAGCCATCCTGATCAGGAATGAAAAAGACAAGATATAGATTACCAGTATCAGGAATGAGAGAGGTAACGTCACCCCAGATTCAAAAGATATAAAAAGCATAATAAGGGCATATTATGAACGGATTTATTTCTGTAACTTTAACAATTTAGGCAAAATGGACAAATTCTTACTGCTCACCTTAGATAACCTAGGGGTGCCTGGGTGGCTCAGTGTGTTAAGCCTCTGCCTTTGGCTCAGGTCATGATACCAGGTGCTAGGATCAAGTCCCGCATCGGGCTCTCTGCTCAGCAGGGAGCCTCCTTCCCCCCCTCCTCTCTGCCTGCCTCTCAGCCTACTTGTGATCTCTGTCTGTCAAATAAATAAATAAATAAATCTTAAAAAAAAAAGGTAGTAGATAACCTGAATAGCTCTTTATCTATATATGAAATTGAAATTGTAGTTAATTAACTTTTCACAAAGAGGACTTTAGGGCAAGACGGCTTTACTGGTGAACTCTATGAAACATTTAAGGAGGAACTAATACCAATTCTGTATAAAAGCATACAGAAAATTGAAAAAGAGGTATACTTTTCCAACTCCTCTTTTACTCTAATATCAAACCTTGGAAAAGATAGTACAGAAAAAGAAAGCTATAGACCAGTGTCTTTCATGACTGTAAAAAGTAATACACAATGACCAAGTAGGGTTTATTTCAGTAATGTGGAGTTGGTTTAATATTAGAAAATCAGTCAACTTAATTCATTATAATTAATAAACTAAAAAGAAAAAATCCATATAATCAACTTACTAGGTGCAGAAAGACCAGGTGACACAAGTCAATATCTGTTCCTGATAGTTTTTATCAACAAAGTATTAATAGAAAACTTAACCTGATAAAAGACATCAAAGACAAACCTATGCCTAATATTCACACTTTTGTGTGTGGTTGAAATTCCTATTACAATAAGTTTTTTAAAAAAATGTATGTGAAAATACTAACATTAGTGAAACCATTGTTTCATAAGTATTTGTAGATAATTTGAATAATCGTGGAATCATACTAGAACTAGAATGGATCATCAGAGTGATACTAATTTGAACTGTTTATTTTTTATAGGTCAGTATGGAAATCCTTTAAATAAATACATTAGACATTATGAAGGATTATCTTATGATGTGGATTCACTACACCAAAAACACCAGCGTGCCAAAAGAGCAGTTTCACATGAGGACCAGTTTTTACGTCTAAATTTCCATGCCCATGGAAGGTGAGTAAATTTACTGCTATGTCTGAAGTTTTCCTATATTTAACTTAAAAGAAGAAATTTTGTACCATAAATTTTCCTTCTCTAATGGAAAGGTCCCCATTTGGAAATTCAGCCTATGCTAGAATTTGGCATATATGCAAAAAAAATGTTTTCTATTAAAATGGATTATCCTTTTTATATTAAGGAAACAGTCAAACTTAATGTTTTTAAATTTATAAATCCAGTCCTCTATTATATTATTGGAGGGTTTTAAAAAAAGATTTATTTATTTTAGGGAGAGAGAGATTGAGAGAATTTTAAATTTATAAATCCAGTCCTCTATTATATTATTGGAGGGTTTTAAAAAAAGATTTATTTATTTTAGGGAGAGAGAGATTGAGAGAACACAGGCAGGAGGAACAGAGGGAGAGGGAGTTAGAATCTTAAGCAGACTCTGCGCTGAGCACAGGGCGGGGCAAAGGGCTTAATGTCATGACCCTGAGATCATGACCTGAGCTGAAACCAAGAGTTGGATGCTCAACTGACGGCACCACCTAGGTGTTCCTAAAGAAGATTTTTTTTCATAATTTCCAACTACTTTTTATATGTCTTATGGGTCGATATATCTGTCTTAAGGGGGCCAGCAGTGAAGGTAGCTGGTTTTATGTCATTTAGTCATTTAATTTCTCAACTCAGTTTTTAAAAAATTTATTTTATTTATTTATTTTGAGAGAGAGAGAGCGAGCACAGGAGTGGGGTGGAGTAGAGGGAGAGGGAGAGACTGAATCCTAAGCAGCCTCCATGCCCAGTGTGGAGCCCAACATGGGGCTTGATTTTAGGATCCTGAAATCATGACCTGAGCCAAAATCAAGAGTCAGATGCTTAAGTGACTGAGCCACTCAGGCACCCCTAACTCCATTTTATCATTTCTAAAATGAGTTTGTAGACAGATTACCTATGGACTCCTCATTTCTCAGATTTGTTAAGGGATAAAGAACAGGGAGCCAAGGGAGAATGGTAAAAATCACATTTAGTGCCTGGGGTGTCCCAGGTGCATAGATGCTTTATTTGTGTTTTCTTAGTAACTGCTCAAAACCCAAACAAGGTAAATATCTTTTCATATCTGAGAAAACTAAGGCTCAGAGAAGTTTAATAATTTCTTTAGAGTTACACAGCATAGATTTGAGCCAGATCTAGCTCACTTAAACCCCATATTTTTTTTCTTTCTGTGCGTTAGGGGTACTCAGATACAAAATCTTGGAGTACTCTTTGTTAGACTCTCTCCCTTGCTTGCTGTAATTAGTAAATCTATTCCTTTTGTGTTTTTCCTACTGGTGTAACCCTGATTTATTGTTTAGCTCCTAATAGGTTTCCCAGCTTCCACTCCATTTATCATTAAAGCTATTCTATGGACTTCTATAAGATGACTCTTCTTTAAATCCTTCCTTTTTCATGTCAGCTTATTGCTCTAAAGTCTTCAATTAATGATTGTAAGCCAGATTTCTTAACTTGGCTTTCAAGATTCTTTCTAAATTAGTTCTAGTCTATTTTTCTAAACTTTATTCTGTTTCCCAACATTAACTTTTTCACCCAGAATGATCTAGTTGCTGAATATACCATGAACAGTTTGTTTTCTGTGTCATTTATCTTAAATCTTGATCATTTTTTAATGTACAGTTAAAGTTCTGCTTCTTTAAAGATTTACTTATGCCTTCTTTGGAACCTTTAAGTAGGTGAAATGTACCATTGGCATTTGATTCCTTCTATCTTCCTTTTCATGTATTTCATATTTATTTTTCTATATCTGTGTTTTTTGTTTCTCACAGGAAGACATCTTGGCTACTATTTAGTAATGTTTATTATTTGTACTTATGCTTAAGTATACAGATGTACAGATGCTTAAGAAAGATATTAATAGGGTGCCTGGGTGGCTCTGTGATTTAAAGCCTCTGCCTTTAGCTCGGGTCATGATCCCAGGGTCCTGGGATCGAGCCCTGCGTTGGCGGGCTCTCTGCTTGGCAGGGAGCCTACTTTCTCCTCTCTCTCTCTCTCTGCCTGACTCTCTGCCTACTTGTGATCTCTGTCTGTCAAATAAATAAATAAAATCTTAAAAAAAAAAAAAGAAATATTAATGGATGAAAAATCAGATAATAGATGCTATGAAACAAAGTATTTTATGCATGGAAATAAATGTGTTACTTAGATTAATTTATTTTCCATATTAAAAAAGTGATCATTGTGGAAAAAAGCACTTTTAAGTTATAAAATCTCTTACTTTTTGTTTCAAGGGAGATAAAAAGTTTCATTTTAAGGTCTGTTTTTCTAGATAAAAATTTTAGTGGCAATAATTCATGTAAATTTTTATGACCTTCAGATATTTTTAAATTACCCATTCTTTATTAGTGCCATGAAGTAATAAGCAATCATTAAGCCTTTATAAGTTTTTAGTGACCACCTCAAAATAAATTTAATACTACATTCCAAATACAGTGTAACTACCAAAAGGAAAAGTTTAGATTCTGGCTGCCTTTGGTTTGTATACCACATTTCTATTATATCATTAGATTTTTGTGTTTTTATGTGTCACATAATTCATATTGAGTTTGTGGCAAAACTAAATTCCCAGACCCCCCCACCCCTTTCCTTTGGTGTGTTTATGTGTGTGAGTGGGTGTGAGCATGTGAGTGCATGCTGTTGTTTATTAATCCAAAAACTTATTTATTGACTGCTAGTTAAACGTTACCTAGTTTAGGCTGTGAGTAGTAGAAACATAAATCAAACATAGACCTAATAGGGGCAGCAAGATATGGGTTAGCTGTTTTATAAGAGGAAAATGTAATGTGGTGCTTTATAGGTAAAAATACTGTAGATATTCAGATGAGGGAGAACTTACTTCTTACTTCTCTCAACAAAAGACCCGGAGCCAGGAGATCTCATGCTGCTTCAGGGGGAGTCTGCTTCTCCCTCTCTCTCTGCCTGCCTCTCCCTCTGCTTGTGTTCTCTCTCTCTCTTTCAAATAAATAAATAAAATCTTAAAAAAAAAAACCCAAAAAACTTGTGCCACAGAATGTGGTCATTTTAATTAAGTCGTAACCAAAATGTGGTCATTGTAATTACGTCGTAACATACGTTAGTTAAAAATGTGATGATAATCTGATAGTTTTATTTTTGTTTCCTTGCAGAGGTCTACAAAATGACCTGATTGGTGTAGTTACAGATTTCCTGCTAAGTCTCTCCTACTCCACCATATACAAAATGTTAGTTTTAGTACTCTACAATCCCTCATAAATAGGATTTGTATTGGTACACAAATTATGGGTTATTCAGTTAAGAACAATTTGTAATACAAATGAGAAGAGAGGTGACTATGGTAAAACAGCAGTGTGTCCATTGGAAGACCAAGCTTTATTGTGTATATGGTTTTGGGATGACTTTGGGCTATAGTGAGCTCTAAAATGTGTGCTGTCCTTGTGCATTGTGACTAGACTTATTATCTGTTTTTCATCTTTTTTTCCCCCAAAGATTTTATTTATTTATTTATTTGACAGACAGAGATCACAAGTAGGCAGAGAGGCAGGCAGAGAGAGAGGAGGAAGCAGGCTCCCTGCCAAGCAGAGAGCCCGATGCGGGACTCGATCCCAGGACCCTGAGATCATGACCTGAGCCGAAGGCAGAGGCTTAACCCACTGAGCCACCCAGGCGCCCCTGTTTTTCATCTTTTAAAAAATAGTCAAGTAGAGTTTATTTTTCCTGATTATATAGTAAGGCTTAATCCCCTAGAATCAGATCACTATATTTTAATAAGTTACAGAACACAATAAATACTATGCAGTTAACTCAGAAAAGAGGAAAATACTTGAAAAGGGTTCCACTTAGACATTTATGACTTGCATTTCTGAGTACTAGCACAGTCTGTGTGTGTGTGTGTGTGTGTGTGTGTGTGTGTGTGTGTGTGTGTATGTATTAAAGTCATTCTTTGTGCTGTTTGTTTTATGCTTAAGCATATGAGCAAATTTCCTTCCACCTGGCTTCCAAGTGTCCTAAATAAGAAAGGGTATATCACATCTCAGGTCTACAGATATTAATGTTAAATGCAGAAATGTTAAGATTCTTTAAGCCCTAAGTCCATTCTTTTTTTTTTTTTTTTTAAGATTTTATTTATTTATTTGACAGAGATCACAAGTAGGCAGAGAGGCAGAGAGAGAGGAAGGAAGCAGGCTCCCCGCTGAGCAGAGAGCCCGATGCGGGGCAATGCGGGGCTCGATCCCAGGACCCTAGAATCATGACCCGAGCCGAAGGCAGAGGATTTAACCCACTGAGCCACCCTGGTGCCCCAAGCCCTAAGTCCATTCTTAAGAATTCCATGAAAAACCGCTTCTCTTGAAATAAAGTTTAAAGTTATTTAGGGGCACCTGGGTGGCTCAGTCGTTAAACGTCTGTCTTTGGCTCCGGTCATGATCCCAGGGTCCTGGGATGGAGCCCTGGATCAGTCTCCCTGCTTGGTGGGAAGCCTGCTTCTCCCTCTCCCACTCCCCCTGCTTATATTCCCCTTCTTGCCATCTCTCTGTCAAATAAATAAATAAAATCTTAAAAAAAAAAAAAAAAACTAAGTTGAGAACTGATGATTGCTCTGAGTTTTACTTCTTCAATAGGATTTCAATCTGAAACACCGTTTTTATTTTACATATTTTTAAGCACTAAACTAGGCTTTATGTGGAAGAGATGGAATGAGTGTAAACAAAAACAAAAAACAAAAAAACCAAAAAATCCCCCCAAAAGCTGAGCTTCCTTCTGCCCATTTTGAAAAGGGAATGGAAGTAAGAGTATAAAAGTACTTTTCTGGCGTGCCAGACGACTGTTAATCTCAGGGTTGTAAGTTCAAGCCCCAACTTGGACATGCATCCTACTTAAAATAAAATAAAATAAAATAAATTTTAAAAATGCCAAAAAAGTGTTCACAAAAAAGAGGCTTTTGGTGTCAGAGTTTCTAGAGTTGATGATTTAGATAGTAAGTGTCAGAAATTGCATATATTTTAGTAGTAGAAATACCCATCAATCACTTTCCTCAATTGTAAATTATATTTCATGCTAAAATATTGCATGTGTAGCTGGGTCTTTTATGAGGTAAGTTCTCCAGCTTAGATTTGATTTACTTTGGTTCATAGCCATCCTTGTTTTTTTTTCCGTTCTTCAATTGATTAAGCCCCACGTAAGTTGTGCTGTTTCTTAAAAGTGAAGCAAGGATTTTCTATAATTAAAAGTTATTTAAGTGTTTATTCTATTTTGTTATACTTGAAAATCCTTTATCTAACTATTGCTTGGATATGTTTAGTTTATTGGTTTTATACTTGTTAGGTTGTTTTATTAAGCATCTGTGAAGTCTTGTATAGTTGTATGCTACTTTAAAACTGGTAACTCTTCAAAAATTTTTTGGTAATGACATATATAGTTTCTTTTTGAAAAGCTTCTGAATACTGAGATTCCTCAATTGGTTGTATCATAACCTCTTTTCTAACTTCTTAGAAGTCTTTGGTTCTTTGGGTTAACAGTTTTTTGGGGGGAGGATTGACAAATATTTTAAAAGATTATTTATTTATTTATTTATTTATTTGACAGAGAACACAAGTAGGTAGAGAGGCAGGCTGAGAGAGAAGAAGCAGCAGACTCCCTGCTGAGCAGAGAGCCCTATACGGGGCTCGATCCCAGGACTCTGGGATCATGCCCTTAGCTGAAGGCAGAGGCTTTAACCCACTGAGCCACCCAGGCGCCCCTTTTTAATACTTGTACATAGGGATAAAATCAAACTGTTCATTTGTGTATGAGTCTCTGAAATCTTTTAACCACTTTGAACTAGTTCTAAAACAGTCTGTGCGGGGAGAATAAGGCTGAATCAAATCAAATGTAAACCAAAAGTCTGACATCTAGATAGAGTCTTGTGTTGGTATGGGACGTATAGTTGTGTAATATAGCAGTATTTTTTTTTTTAAACCGCAAACCACGGATTGTTTTGAATGGAATTTTGATCTCTGGATTGAATGAACAAATGCATTGTGCATTTCTTTCTTTCTTTTTTTAAGATTTTATTTATTTATTTGAGAGACAGAGATCACAAGTAGGCAGAGAGGCAGGCAGAGAGAGAGGGGGAAGCAGGCTCCCTGCTGAGCAAAGAGCCCAATGCGGGGCTCCATCCCAGGACCCTGAGATCATGACCTGAGCTGAAGGCAGAGGCTTAACCCACTTACCCACCCAGGTGCCCCTGTGCATTTCTTTTTAAGTTTATTTGAGCTACAAGAGATGTTTCTCCAGTTTTAATATGCTGTAATTTACTAAGTCCATTTTCATGTTTTAAGCACCTAATGTATTCCAGGTACTTTAGTAGTCACTAGTAATAGAGTAACTGAAGAGACAGGTCCTTGCTGGTGAGGAGTTTATGGATTCGTGAAAAAGGCAGGTGTTGGATTAGGAATAACAGCTGTGATAAATAGTAAGAAAGGAATGTTAAGAAGATTGCTATAGGAGCATTGGGGGATGCCATCTTGTTTGGAGGTCAGGGAAGGCTACTCTTAGGAGATGGCATTTAAACTGATTCTGGAAGGATGACAGAAGAGGAGTTGGTTAGCCAAAGAAGGGAATGAAATGTGTTCTAGACAGAGGAAACAGCATATGCAGGGATACTGAGATGAGAAGTGGCATGTTTATGGAATTGAAGGAATTTCGTTATATGAGGGGATATAAAATATGAGGGAGAATGGTTCCAAATCAGACTGTAGATGTAAATAAGAGCCACATCTCTGAGCGTTTATGTAAGTCATGGTAATAATCTTTTGTTTAGTCTTGGAAGGTTTTTAATGATAAGTAACTGTGTAAGGTTTAAAAAGTTCAGTCTGGCTGCAATTGAAGAATAATTTGGAAGGGAGTTAAACTAAATGCATTGAGGCTGTTCAGGAGGCTGTTGCGCTAGTCCTCATGGGAGTTGGTAGCCTGCATTAAGCTGGTGTTAGAGGTGATGAAGGAGAGTGGGTAAATTTAAGACATTTTAAAGGTAGAATTTATTGAGCTTGGTTGATACATAGGTATGAAAGGAGTTATAAGAGGACTGCTTTCTGGTTTGAGCAACTGAGTGGCTACTGGGTCCACTTAGATAAGGAATATTGGAACAGGTATAAATTTTAGGAGAAATCGTAAGTTCAGTTTTGGACATGTTTTGTGGAATTCATGAGAACCTAGGAGAGAACTAAATGCCAACAATTTAAATTTAGGTGGTGATTGGGGGGGAAGCAAAGCCTGATGAGTGGTAAGAAAAGTAGAAAACCTGAGAGCGTGGTATCCCAGAAGCCAAGGCAAACAATATTTCAAGGTGGGGAATGGTCAGTTGGTGCTTCTTGCTTTTGTTATGGTGAACATTAGCAATATTCCTAGTCTATATTATTTACCCTTTTTTGAATTTCTCTAGTTTTGATGATTTTGCTGGATCTAAATGCACAGGGTAGTCCAGATTTGGATACATCATGGTCACATATAAATAGCTATGGTAGCAAAATAGCTATTTTTGTGTATGTGAATTTCTAATGATTCATGAAAATAGCCAATATATTTTTAGGCATTTTGGTTTTAAGAGCATATTGGCCAATATCTTTGACAACCATCTGTACTAATTCTGCAGTGATCGATTATAAGGACTCCAGTTGTCTTTTGAGTATAGCATGGCTAATTTTTACTTAAATGTGTGAAGCAGAAACACATCAGTTAATTTTAATTAATAATTTGTATGCATCTTTGAAATCTTAAATTATAATCACTTTGTATTAGTTAGGTTCACAAACTCATTTCTGGGAGAACAATGCTGAATGAACAGATCAAGTATGAACACATAGCATATCAAGAATCTTATAGGGGTGCCTGGGTGGCTCAGTGGGTTAAGGCCCCTGCCTTCGGCTCTGGTCGTGATCCCGGGGTCCCGGGATCGAGCCCCGCATCGGGCTCTCTGCTTGGTGGGGAGCCTGCTTCTCCTCCTCCCCTCTCTCTGCCTGCCTCTCTGCCTATTTGTGATCTCTGTCTGTCAAATAAATAAATAAAATCTTAAAAAAAAAAAAATCTTATACATGGTAGTAGGGGACAAATAGTTGTGTTATAAATAGGATTCATTGTTTTTTGTTTTTGGTTCATAGTAAAACTGTTCGGACCATATACGTGACTCCCAAAATCTTCTTACATTTCAGTTTTACAAATAGCTTACTCCCACTTGTCAAACTGAGTGAGCCTTTCACATTCTAAATCTTGAGAGACTTTAGAGGTCACTTTGTCCAGTGTAATATTGGATGATATTTTTGAGACATGGTCATTCAGCTTCACTTCTTTGTGTTTCAATTCCCCAAATAGGAAATGTTACTTGTGCTTCCCATGAACATTTAAGAATCTGCTATATTGAAACTTTTGCTATCATATGCTTTTTTTTCCCTACTAACTATAAAGTGAGAAGATGAAGGTGGTATCTTGTATTTATTTATTTATTTAAAGATTTGTTTATTTATTAGAGCAGGAGTTCAGCAGGGAGGGGCAGAAGGAGATGGAGAGACTCTCAGGCAGACTCCCTGCTGAGCACAGAGCCCAGACCCAAAACCCTGAGATCATGACCTGAGCCGAAATGAAGAATCAGAGGCTCAAGTGACTAAGCCACTGAGGCACCCTAATGGTGGTATCTTCTTCCTAAGTTCTTGTCACTTGATCATTAATCAGTTAATCATAGTTTATTAGTATAAATTGTAAAGTAGAAGTTCTTACCATTTTGTTCTTTTTCTTCTGGAAGTTGGGATAATCAGGGAGGCAAATCAGAAAACTATCAAATGTTTGGCAATAGCAGAGCAGCAGTACATCCCTTTCATCTGAAACTTTATTTTAAGTGGGAGGGAGATTTAGGATAAGAACTGAGTATAGTGCTCATCCATAAGGAAGGAAACGTGAGCTGCTTTTATAGCCACGGGTGGATGGGGTGGAGCCTGGGAGTAGAGCTTGGAAGAGGTGTTTGGATCCTTAGGCCTGTTCGGGTCTGGATAGTTAAAAGGGGCACTGGAAAATGTGGATAGGAGTAGAATAATTGAGCATGGGGAAGAGATAATGATAGGTTTTATCTTTAAAAAAGAGAGATCTGAGGCAGGCCTGGGTGGGACAGTTGGTGAAGCCTCCATCTCCTGATTTTGGCCCAGGTTGTGATCTTGGGGTTGTGAGATTGAGCCTTGTATCAAGCTCTGTGCTAAGCAAGGAGTCTGCTTGGGATTCTCTCTCCCTTTCCCTTTGCTCCTCCTACTTGTGGGCATGCTCTCCGTCTCTCTCTAAAATAAATAAATCTTAAAAAGAGAGAGAGAGAGCTCTGAAATATTGAAATTGAATGCAGAGGGGCAAATTTCCTTCCTGCTTCCCCCAAACGGGAATAGGGAATATTGTAGTTTGAAGGGATATGATCATAGAAATGTTTCAGAGTGTTTTCCATGTGAAGAATAACCTGCTAGCTGCTCAGACAAGTCTTAACTGATTCAGCAGAAGTTTTGGAATCCCTTCTCTGTGCTAGATATTATTCTATCTTATCTTCTGCTCTCCTCCCCTGTTTTCTTTTTTTTTTTTTAAGATTTTATTTATTTATTTGACAGAGATCACAAGTAGGCAGAGGCAGGCAGAGAGAGAGGAAGGGAAGCAGGCTCCCTGCTGAGAAGAGAGCCCATGCAGGGCTGGATCCCAGGACCCTTGGATCATGATCTGAGCCGAAGGCAGAGGCTTTAACCCATTGAGCCACCCAGGCACCCCACCTCCCCTGTTTTTTAATTTGTTATTTATTTGTTGATTTTGAGGTAAGATTGGTGTATAGCATTATGTAAGTTTTAGGTGTACAACATTATGATTTCGTATTTGTATATACTAGAAGTAATTACCACCCTAAGTCTAGTTATCCTCCATTGCCATACCCTTGATCCCTTTTACCCATTTTGTGTACCTCCCAACCCCCTCTCCTCTGGTAACCACCAGTCTGTTCTCTGTATCTATGAGTTTGTTTTTGCTTTGTTTTGTTTTATTTTTTAGATTCCATATGTAAGTGAAATCATATGGTATTTGTGTTTCTGTTTTTGACTTGTTTCACTTAGCAAAATACCATCAGGTTCCATCCATGTTGTTGCAGATGGCAAGATTTCCTTTTTATGGCCAAGTAGTATTCCATTGCATAGATATAGCACGTCATCTTTATCTTCATCCATTAGTGAACACTTAGGTTTGTTTCCATATCTTGGCTACTGTAAATACTTAAGTGAACATGGGGTCCATAGATCTTTCTGAATTAATATTTGAGATTTTGGTTCAGATTCAAACTCTGATTATATTTGTATGATCTAGGTCATATCAACCTTATTTGATCTGTGAAATTAATAATACAGGTGATCTTTATGATTTTGTATGTTTGATTTATGTTAAATATCTGGATAACTCTTAAATCCTATCATTGTTTTAGTGTTTTTATAGAGGCATGTCTTGGAGTACTGCAGGTTTGGTTCCAGACCACTGCAGTAAAGCAAATATTGCAATAAAGCAAGTCAAATGAATCTTTTGGTTTCCCAGCACATCTGAAAGTTAATGTTTATACTGTACCGTAGTCCATTCAATATGCGATAGGATTATATGTAAAAAAAAAAAGTATATACCTTAATTAAAAAATACTTTATTAAAAAATGCTAATTGCATCATCTGAGCTTTTAACAGGTTGTAATCACTGATCACAGATCACCATAACAAATACAATAATAATGAATAAGTTAGAACTATTGTGAGAATTGCCAAAATGTGACACTGCGATATGATGTGAACAGAAGCTGTTGGAAAAATAGTGGCAATAGACTTGGATGCAGGGCTGCTACAGACCTTCAGTTTGTAAAAAACCACACTATTTGCAAAACATGATAAAATGAAGCACAATCAAATGAGGTATGCCTGGCTGGCTCAGTCAGTTAGAGTATGCAACTCTTGATCTTGGGGTTTTAAGTTCAGGCCCTGTGTTGAGTGTAGAGATTGCTTAAAAATAAAATCTTCAAAAACAAGAGGTATGCCTATATTTAGTAGTTTTGCTTGCCAGTTGTTTAGTTAACATAACATAGTTGCATAAAGTCAGAGGTGTTTACAGAAACTTTTTTTTCCCCTCTCCAATAGATAAATCTACTTATTCTCACATAATGTAAAATACATCTAATCTTGTGTTCTGTGATGATGCCATTGTGGTGGATTCTTCCCCTTGGCTCTCCTTTGTATGGGAAAGACTTAAACTAATGATCTGTTTGTCTTCTTACACAGGGTAAAAGTTACTCATTTTAGCTCAGGTTTTAGTTCTACTTTTATCTTCATTGGGGATTCTCATATATGTGTTTTTGCTTATTTAGGGTAATTGACCTCAAGGACAACAGTTAAGCCTGGAACTAGATCTTTCAAACTGTATAGCCCTAGAATTTCTGGGGTGATTGCCTCAGGTACTGCCCAGTGTGATTCCTGTGGGCTGACTGTGCCCTTTCCCCTTCTACCAACCCATTCATTTTATCCTTTAAAAAAATAGAGATACACACACACACACACACACACACACACACACACACACTTTTTAAAGATCATTTGGAAAAAAGGACTTTTCTGTTTCAAAAAGTGTAGTCATGGAAGTAAACTAGATATTTGACTCATAGTACTGATATTAAATGTTGGCAACTTGTCTTAAAAAATAATTTGGATGGAGACTCAGATCTTTATTAAGAATAAAGTGAATGTTAAGAGATAACATCTAGAGACCTCAGGGGTGTCCTGTTAAGTAGTACATTTTATTTCTAGGAGTCATTGAGCCAGGTCTACCATAGACCTGTTCCATTTAGATATGATAGACCTCTGTTTATGATGATAGTTCTGGTCTTTGGGACTGCTGGATTATACTGATGTACTTTTAAGCAAGGCTTTTGCTCTCAGGGTTCTTCCCTATGTTACCAAGGTACTTCATTAGTTGAGGCTTTTTGTCCTAATATGGCTTCAGTTCAACGGATGTACCCTTTATCTATTGTTGTTTTCTTCTTAGAATCAGAGCCATATTCTCATTAGCCAAAATAGCAGCTGTATGGATAAAGGCAACTTCTTTTTACTCTGTATTCTTAATGTTCTAATATGTAGAAGAGATACTTCTTCATATAAAGATGTAGAGGGTACATAAACTTCCAGAAATTTTTATAGAGTCCTATCCTAAACAAAATTTATTTTGTTTTTTCTGGTACCTCTACTGTTTCTTTAGATGTAGAGTGCTTTTCTAAAGCCTAGAAAGGAAAATCAGCTATTATTATCATATGGTACAACTAGATCCTCAAAACAGTGAAGTTAGAGAATTGGAATCTGTTTGATTTGTTTTTTCAAATTACTGTTATTTGTTAACTGATTTTGCCCTCCTGTAATTTCACTGCATTCTTTACATCTTTACTATAATGCCACTGAGGAAAACAAGAAAGAATTACAGTAGATATACTATAATCAATATGAGGGACAAAATACTGTTGATCAGTAGAATCAGTATAGTGGTTAAATCTAAAGGTAGAAAAACATTCCAGGTGCAAGTAGTGTTCTTTATACAGAGCATCTTTCTTCCCAAAGAAAATCTAAAGTTTTTCTTTGATGACAGTGTGCTATATAATGATAATAATAATAATAAGACTAAACTTACTGAAAGAAACATAGTAAAAGGAGACAGAGGTTAGCCGTAATCTTGAAAGTGGCTTAATCATAAAAAAGAAAATTTCTTATGGTGGTATTATAGAATTTTCAGTGAGAATTAAATAAGGTTATATTTTAATTTCATTATCTTATTTGCATTTGTTCAGATTTTAAAAGATGACTTGTTTTCAGAGACTGATAATACTACATGGCTCGGTGGGTTGGGCCTCTGCCTTCGGCTCAGGTCATGATCCCGGGGTCCTGGGATCGAGCCCCGCATCAGGCTGTCTGCTCAGTGGGGAGCCTGTTTCCCCCTCTCTCTCTCGTTGCCTGCCTCTCTGCCTGCTTGTGATCTCTGTCTGTCAAATTAATTAAAAAAAAAAAAATCTTAAAAAAAAAAAAGACTACCACAGCACTCAGTGTGTATTAGCTTGACTTTTAAAAAAAATATTTTATTTATTTGACAGACAGAAATCACAAGTAGGCAGAGAAGCAGGCAGAGAGAGAGTAGGAAGCAGGCTCCCCACTGAGCAGAGAGCCTGATAATGGGGCTCCATTCCAGGACCCTGAGATCATGACCTGACCCGAAGGCAGAGGCTTATCCCATTGAGCCACCCAGGTGCCCCTAGCTTGACTTTTTAAATCACGTGCTTGAGATGCATTTGTGGTATTGTAGAAAGAGCAAGGTGCAGCAGCTGAATACTGAAGTTCTAGTTCTAATTCTACTCTTGTGACCTTGCGTCATACCCTTTGATAAAAATACTCATCATGACTCCTTTGCAGTGTTACTCTGAGGATAAGATGTAGTAACATAGGTAAAAATGCTGTGAAAATCGTAAACCTATATACATTTGGGAAGATTGTTATAATCTCATTATCTTCGCAATATCACTGTCTGAGTTGGTTCTCTTGGAGCTTTTATCACCAAGAACGATATCTCTGGCCACACAATTTTATCTTATTCTCCAAGTCTTTTGAATACAATGATTTAAAAATTTTACTTATTTATTTTTATTATGGCAAAATAACATATCACTTACTATTTTAACCATTTTTAAGTGAACAATTGCAGTTGTACATTTCATAGTGTTGTGCAGCTACCACCACTATCCATTTTCAGAGTTTTTTCATCTTCTCAAACGGAAACTCTTTTTTCCCCCTACAAGCAGGTGAAACAGTTTTACTTCACAGTTGTCTTTAAGACCACAAAACACTATGTTCTTCATACAAAAAATATTAGTACAGATAACTATACTTTCTAGAAAATGATTATATAGATCCTCAAAGAAAAATGCACACCATTACATGATTTCAGACAAGTTGCTTGGGAAAAACACATCTGGACTGATTCCTAAAACATACCATAAGACCACCCTGCATCTTTTGGTTCAAAGTATAGATTGCTGTCATCAGTACGTGCTCCACATTCTTACATAGTTGGTAATACACATAAAGGCTGGTTGGTTTGTGACTTAATGTTCCATTGGTTCATCAGCCTTTTCTTCAGGTTCATCAGCAGGTTGAACAGGCTGTGCCTTTCTTTGTGGTCTTTCTTCAAGACCTTCCGGGAATGGAGATACATCATCCTCCTCCTAAGTAGTAAACTCAAAGTCTTTACCAACAATTCCAGTGGAAACATTCTTTGTAATTTGGTCCTGTTCTGCATGAAGTGTCTTTTGTAAGGCACGCAGACCATGTTTAACCAGGTCATCAAACCTAGACATATGTCTCTCCAAGTGAGTATAAGCTGATTGAGAATGGGCTCCAGTGGACATGGCTCTACAGTCAAAGTAGTTGGCAAATGGACAGGTTTGGAAAATATGAGGGCCCACAACATCATAACCAACACCATATGGTCTATGGACATATCTTTGTGTTTGTATCTGGGTCTTGCTTCCAATTAGAGATGGAGGACAAGACACAGGAGGAGGTCTTCAAACAAATGCTTTACCCATTAAACAATAATTCCCTGGGGCACCTGAGTGGCTCAGTGTTAAAGCCTCTGCCTTCGGCTCAGGTCATGATCTCAGGGTCCTGGGATCTAGCCCCACATTGGGCTCTCTGCTCAGCAGGGAGCCTGCTTCCTCCTCTGTCTCTGCCTGCCTCTCTGACTACTTGTGATCTCAGTCTGTCAAATAAATGAATAAATAAATCTTAAAAAAAAAAAAAAACCAAAACAATAATTCCCCTTTTCTGCCCTCTCAGCAGTCCCTGATAATCTCTATTTTACCTTCTATCTCTATGAATTTACCTCTTGTAGGTCTCTCAGATGAGTGGAATCATGCCATAGTATGCCTTTTGTGTCTGACTTAGCGAAGTGTTTTCAAGGTTCATTCATGTTGTAGCACATAACAGAATTTCATTACTTTTTAAGGCTGAGTAATCCATTGTATATGTACTCCACTCATATGTACTTTTTTTTTTTTTAAAGATTTTATTCATTTGACAGAGAGATCACAAGTAGTCAGAGAGGCAGGCAGAGAGAGAGGGGGAAGCATGCTCCCTGCTGAGCAGAGAACTGGATGCGGGGCTTGATCCCAGGACCCTGAGATCATGACCTGAGCTGAAGTCAGAGGCTTAACCCACTGAGCCACCCAGGCGCCCCTCATATGTACATTTTAAAAAATCCATCTATCGATGGACAGTTGGGTTGTTTCCATATTTTGCTATTGTGAATAATGCTGTTATTAATATTGGTATACAAGAATCTGTTTGAGTCCCTGATTTTAATTCCTTTGGTTATATATACCTAGCAGTAAAATTACTGGGTCATAATAATTCTGTGTTTGATATTTAATGAACCATCAAACTTTTTCCAGAATACAATGATTTTTTTTAAAATATTTTATTTATTTGACAGAGAGAGATCACAAGTGGAGAGAGAGAGAGAGAGAGAGAGAGAGAGGAGGAAGCAGGCTCCCTGCCTAGCAGAGAGCCCGATGTGGGACTCGATTCCAGGACCCTGAGATCATGACCTGAGCTGAAGGCAGAGGCTTAACCCACTGAGCCACCCAGGCAGCCCCAGAATACAATGATTTTTATAAGGCAGTGGTCACTGTAGTTTTTCTGATCTTTGAACCAAAAGTGTAAACAATTAAGAAACCAGATTATGTTTTCGGATTGTTTTTTATTCAGGGCTTGTTGAGAAACTGGGAAGGTAGAATGTGGTTAGCTAATTATTTTGTAATATGTTATCCAACAGGAATGTTATGAAGAATTTATAATTCATAGAAATATTAAAATAGTGTAAAGATATGTATTAAACAGATGGTAGTGGAATTAAAATTAAAGAATTGGAATTTAATGAATTAATGGAGTAAATTACATCCAGCTTCTAATTATTCTTTCGTAGTTTGTCTATTTCATAGATTGTGATAGACTTGAATTCAATCTTGTTTATTTTTACCATTTACCTGCCATTCAGGCTCACTGTTGTACCATTCCCTCTTCTGTTGATGCATGTTTTAGATGCAATTTAATGTTAATAAAAGCAATGCATTTGGCGGGGGTATGATCTCAGTTCGATTTTTTGTTTCATTATCTATACTGCTACTTGATGGTGAATGGATAATTGAGAACTGATTTTATATATGGTGTAGTCCAATTTAAATCACTATGGAGAATAATGTTTTGTACATGTGAGATGATTTTCTTACACTGCCAGTATCAGGGTTGGAAAGGAACTACTTCAAGTGTTCTTAAATTTTCTCTGTTAACTTCCTCTAGGGTTCCTATGTGCTTAAACAGTTAAAGTGATGTAAAACTATTTTTTGAGGGGTAGGGAGTGTAGCATAGATTATTCTTACACTGAGCTTAACTGTCTTTCTGAAGCTTATACCCCCCTTTTTTGCATATAGAATATACTCTTGCTTATAATGGTTATAGGGTATAATAATTTTGCTGAATAATAAATCTTGAATGATAAATATACTAAAAGCCCTTGGACTTTTAGTGTTTTAGTCCGTTTAGCAAAGATGCTCTTTTTCAGATAGTATTTGTACAGTGAGTTAAAAGTATATATAATGATAAGTTGATGATTTTTCAAAATATTGTCATCCTTCAAAAAATAATGTATTTATTTATAGCTTCATATATGATCAAGAATTTCCTGTTAGTTAACAGAAGAAATTTTATGAAAAGTCAGGATGTGTAGTAAGAATTCAGACAGGATTCCTGTTTGTTCAGGGTAGTCTGTTTTTAACCTTGTCTGCAGAGTTCCCGTTTAGAAGGTATGTTTGATTTTTGATTACTTGTGCCAGGAGATGGAAAACTTAAGGCTCTAAGGATCCTTTTCCTAACCTAGAGTCTTTGTCACAGCCCTGGGAAGCTTTTGGAGTTTTTTGGTGAGAGTTTTAGGCCAGTTGAAAATGAATACAACCTCAAAATAAAGGAGTACCAAGATTGACATGAAATTAAGGAAAATATAAAATAGAAAAAGTTGAAAAAGGGACACAACTTTCTGAAGCTAATGAGTATACCGTTGACCCTTATTTACTTGAAAAATGAATTTTTTCCTTTCAAAATAAACTTTATTGAAGTATAATTTGTATATATATATATTTTAGTGTATGTGCTGCTGAAGCAAGCACAAAGTATAATTTACATAAAATATACAGTTGGCCCTTGAACAATGTGGGAGTTAGGGGCACCAACCCCTTAACACAGCCAAAAAGCCTTATACAACTTTTGACTCCCCCAGAACTCAACTACTGTTGATTATATAATCAGTAAGACTGGAAGTCTTACTGATTATATAAACAGTTGATGAATACTACTTTGTATGTCTTATGTATTATATACTGTATTCTTAAGCTAGAGAAAAAATATTATTAAGAAAACAATACTGTATTATATTTATGGGAAAAAAAATCCATGGGTAAAGTGGACCCATGCACTTCAGATTTGTGTTGTTGAAAGGTCAACTGTACTCATTTCATGTGTGTAGTGTGAGTTAGGTTTTGACAAATGTATATATTTGTGTAACCACCATTCAAATCAAGATATAGAACATGTCTCTCTGAGCAAAAAGTTCCTTCATCCCCTTTTGCTCTTAGTCTCTCTTCACCCCAGACAGCTACCGATCTGCTTTCTGTCACTGTAGATAGGTTTTTGCCGATTCTAGAATTACGTATCTATGAAATTATACTATATATATTCTTTTGTATCTTCACAAAAGTGCATATTTTTAGTAGTTTGGCATTTTTTATTGCTGAGTAGTTTGCCATTGTATGAATAAGCCACAGTCTTTTAAACTCTACTTGTTGATACTAACTGAAAAACTGATTTCCAGTTTTTGTGTATTTTGAATGAAATTGCTATGGACATTTGTGTCCAGTTTGTTTTTGTGGAATTATGTTTTATATTTTCATTTCTCTTGGGGTAGAATTGTGGACCATAGGGTTTTCATGTTTAACCTAAAAAAAACTGTCAGTTTTCTGAAATGTGATTGTACCATTTTATACTTCTACCAGCAATGTGTGGCGGTTCCAGTTACTCTACATCCTACTAACATTTGGGGGTTGCTAATTGAACACTTTGGTTCAGATTCATTGGGGAGAAATTGTGCTATGTGCAGACTCTTTTAACAGTGATAGAAGAGACTTGAAATACGTTTAAGGGTTTAGTAATGATAGCTAATTAGTTGCCATTTATTTTGCAGCTCCTCTGTGCCAGGTGCTGTGTTAATGATTTTACATGTATTATAAGCTATCATCCTTAAAAGGGTTTTTACAAGATAGAATTTATTATCTTTATTTAAGAGATCAGAATCCTGGGCTAGTTGATTTTAGGCATAAGATTTGATTCATAGTTTGATTCAAACCCTAGATTCTTTATTTAATTTCACCTCAGTATTTTGGTCTTTGTCTTTTATAGAGGACCATTGAAAATGAGTAAGATTTCGGCTAAGATCATGGTCTTTTGATATTGGTCATCAGGGGCTTCTCAAGTTAAATTGAGGAAGGTCTAATGATAATTAGAAGAATTAGAAGCCCTAGGGAAAACATATAGAAGTTGAATTGAGTTGTGTGTGTATGTATATGTAAAAGAAAGAGCATACATAGTTACTTTTCTGAGGAGAGTCATTAATATAGATGCCACTTTTTTTTAATGAATCAAATATTTTATTAGTTCAGAAAGGCTCACCCACAAAATATGTATTTATCACTTCAGTTTGTTCCCTGACTGCCACACAGTTTAGCATGATTAAAAATTTTTTTTTTTTTTCTGATCAAAATGACCTCAGTCAGGGCTAGTTTCCTGTCAGCACGCCAACAGCTCAAACACTGAAGTGTCACAACTCTCTTCAAAGTGTCTCTCCCTCAAGACTGGGTACATAATTGAAAGAGCTCAGTACAAAACAAAAATGTGGAACCATTTGTAAAAAAAAATTAAGAATTCCCAGACGGTGGGAGCTGGGCATTAAACCCAGCCATGGCCCTTCCAGTCAGATACTCAGAATGCACCACAGCCATGATGGCAGCCAGGCTCCTCCTGTCTCCTTGTCCTGTCCTTCCGTCATGGAAACTGATGTTTCCTCTCTCCTGCTCTTGTATAACAAAGTGAAAGTAGTTAGAACCTTACCCAAGAGGTGGAGTCTTCCCGACCCTAGTCGTCTTACCACCTTCTTCTTTTTTAAAATTTTATTAATTTTTAAAATTTTTAAAATAAACATATAATGTATTTTTATCCTCAGGGGTACAGCTCTGTGAATCACCAGGTCCACACATCTCACAGCACTCACCACAGCACATACCCCCCACCCCCAATGTCCATAACCACACCACCCTCTCCCAGCCCCCCTCCCCCACTTTTTAATGTATTATTTAAGTTGTGAAAAGTAGGGGAAAATGGCAAAGCTGCAGAATTACTAAAGAGGAAAGACAGGTAGTGGTAAATAATAGTAATTGGGTCAAGAAGCTTGTTTTTATGTCCAAGCAACTTAGTTGCTGTTAAATTAACTTGTTTTACAATGTGGGAATCAGCCTTTTGGCATTTAATTTTTAATATGTCTTAGACAGTTAATGTTTAATTATATATAATTTCGATTTGCATTGTAGCTACTACATTTAATTTTAGAGCAAAATTTTTTAAAGAAAAATCTTGTATATTTCCAGGTAGACAAATGGTATGAAACAGTTTAGATTTTGCAGAATTTTTAACAAAAAATGTTTAAAATTTGGATCCTTTTAATTTCATTTTTTCCCTTTTCCATACTGTTTTGTAGACATTTCAACCTACGAATGAAGCGGGATACATCTCTTTTCAGTGATGAATTTAAAGTAGAAACATCAAATGAAGTACTTGATTATGATACCTCTCATATTTACACTGGACATATTTATGGTAAGTTGAATCTTAGAAGGATCTCTTTCTTTAGTTTTTTCTGTACAAAGAAACACATATATTTTGAGGTATAGGCATATATTTCAGAGAGGTGGGATAATTCCTGAGGAGATTTGAATGTATTATGAAGGGTAACAGTCTTTGAAGAATAAAGTAACCCTTGAACCTATCTCTATATGTATATTTAATATTGAATTACACAGTGCCTGGCTTCTGAAAGATATGTAGTTGTGATTCTCTCAATACCTATGACTGTTAGATTTTTTTTAAAAAGATTTTATTTATTTATTTGAGAGAGAGAAAGAAACAGAGTGAGAGAGCATGAGAGGGGAGGTCAGAGGGAGAAGCAGACTCCCCATGGAGCTGGGAGCCCGATGTGGGACTCAATCCCAGGACTCCAGGATCGTGTGACCTGAGCTGAAGGCAGTTGCTTAACCAACTGAGCCACCCAGGCACCCATATGATTGTTAGATTTTTAAAAAAGTTTTTAATGACTTCTTTAATTTTCTGATCTTCCAAGCAAAGCATTAGCTGTGTTTTATATGAAAAGAGAAGAAACCTAAAGGGGAAAGTGTAAAGATCATCTTAATAGCCCCCCCCCCCCCAAAAAAAGGGAAAAAGAGATTCATAAAAAAACTCTTTTTTGGGCTTTCCCTCTCACAATCTTTTTTGTGTTTTTAACAATGTTTTTTTTTTTTTTTTTTTAAATCAAGACTTTACTGGATAAATGTTACACAACATTCTTTAACATTTAAGTCTTAGCATACTTCAGATGAGAAACAACTTTAGTCATTCAGATCTACAAAATGAAATAGACTTGTGAAGATTCGAAGTATAGACAAAGGTAGCATTGAAGCAAAGCTTAAATATTAAGCAGCTAAAGCAATGAAAAGTGAAATAACAACATGGTATGTCTCAATTTTAAATACCACCAAATTTTATTTGTTAAAAAAATGAAAATGTGGTTTATAACAAAACACTTTGGGAATTTTGTCATGAGAAAAAAATATTTAGATACTTAAAAGGATTGGGAGAGATCAGGTTTTGCCTTTGTATTATTTTTTTTGGTCATTTCCATCACTGTGCAAAGAATTCTAAAGCTTCAGTGTTGTACAGCCTACCGTGGCATGAAGTTATCTGTTTCCTGAAGTGAGCTTGAAAGGTACTGCTGGTGTTCAATCTCAGAACAAGATGGACCCCAGCCTTAGCCCTAGGGCTGTGAAGAACAGGGGGCCACAGAGGTACACATAATCTTTAGAGCTACCTGCTGCTCCAGTTTCTGAACTGACTTTTTCAGATTTGATCAGATGTGTATAATGACTTCATGAAGATTTCCAAAAAGACTTTAGAGTGTGTTCCAAACTACTGTGTTCACAATTCTAACAAATTTCCCTTACTAAACTGATTAAGAAGGTAATAGGGCGGGGCGCCTGGGTGGCTCATTGGGTTAAAGCCTCTGCCTTCCGCTCAGGTCATGATCCCAGGGTGCTGGGATCAAGCCCCACATGGGGCTCTCTGCTCAGCAGGGAACCTACTTCCTCCTCTCTCTCTGCCTGCCTCTCTGCCTACTTGTGATCGCTGTCTGTCAAATAAATAAAATCTTTAAAAAAAAAAAAAAAGAAGGTAATAGGGCGATGGGGAGTACACTTAACCCAAGAAAAAGTTACATTTGACAGTTTAGTAGTATGGAAAGTACAGTCAAATCTTCTGGAGATATTAGAGAGGTTCAAAATACTGTTATAACTGTATATTAATAAATACTCAAGATGATTCTCAGTTATTAAGACAAAGTTAACTGAAAGTTAAATTTCATTTCTATATATTAGATCTTCACTCAAAATCATAACATTATGGAAAATTAAGTTATTAAAAAATTTTCTTATTTTTTATTCCAGATAAATGAGGCATTTCTGTACTTAGAGTTTCTTACTTGTAGATGAAACTTTGTTAATAAATTAAAAATTTTCTGTAAAGTGTTTTTCCATCAGTCTAAACTTTCGATATTGAACCATTATTCCTTTGATCATTTATCTTTCTCGGCAGAAACTTTGTAGTGTCTACCTTTCTTTGCTAGGTGATGGTCAAGAAGAGTATAAGACTAAATGAGTTTGCATATAGAAATCATGTTTAAAATACCAGTGTCTTGGGTTCTTAACTTTAGTCCTAAGTTAATTCACTGTCAATTAATTAATGTTACTCTGCAATTTAGAAATTGTGGAGAGCCTGATACTTATTTTAATGAGAAAATTTTAACAGGTAAATTTAACTTTTAATGCACCATCCTCCTACTTTTCATTTCTTCATATCATTTGATGGCTGACGCTCAGTTTTTCTTTGTGAATATCTCAAAATAGCCTTTTTATCCTGTATTTTCTTTCACTAGAGAAGTATAATTGATGGGACAGTATTACAAATTACAGAGGATTGTTGGTATGCTTTTGTTCAAACTACTTCTGAAATATTTGATACTTACTTATTTTAAAAATATATTTATAAAAAAAGGAAGCCAAAAGTTTCATGCAGATTATGTCAGGTGGGAAAAGAACTTTTTTACTTATGATGATTAGAGCAAAAACTCAAAAGATACTTTATTTTCTTTCTTTCTTTCCTTCCTTCCTTCCTTCTTTCCTTTTTTCTTTTCTTTCCTGTCCTTTCTGTCTTTCTTTCTTTCTTTCTTCTTGAACTAATGACCCTGTGAGATCAAGACCTGAGTTGAGATCAAGAGTCAGAAGCTTAACTGACTGAGCCACCCAGGTGCTCCTCTAAAGAAACTTTAATATCTGTGTTTTGGAAGTGCATATTTTATCAGTGGATCTGCTTGCCTCTTTCCGAGTTTAAGTTAATTTAACAATTATTTATTGAATGACTATTAAATTCTTGCCAGGTACTGTACTTAGATGCTGGGAATGTGATTGTCAATGAAAAAGACGTTCTCTTCTCACTGTTGTTATCTAGTAATTGTACAGACTTTAACTAAGTACTAGTTGCTGTTCACATCTCAAATTCCGCTTGATATATTCTTTGTGAAAATTAATTTCCCCAATAAATTTGTATTCAAGTTTTTAAAATATGTAAGAAAAGGGGCGCCTGGGTGGCACAGTGGGTTAAGATATATAAGAATGGCTTTTTAAAGGGGAACGAATTTAACATTTACGTGAAAATTAATTTTCCAAGTGTTTGTTGCTTTCATTAACAGGTGAAGAAGGAAGCTTTAGCCATGGGTCCGTTATTGATGGAAGATTTGAAGGATTCATCCAGACTCGTGGTGGCACATTTTATGTTGAGCCAGCAGAGCGATATATTAAAGACCGAACTCTGCCCTTTCATTCTGTCATTTATCATGAAGATGATATTAGTAAGTACTTAAATTTTATTAAGTAGCCTTCTGCAAAAAGACATATAAATAGTTAAAAGTATGAAGAGATGTGAGTCCTGAACTGTTTTCTCTCCTAAGCTATTAATCAGGCTAGAAAAGAGTTTCACAGCCAGAGTCTCAATTTAACAAATAGTAGACCTGTATGAAGAGTTGATTTCTTTGTCAATCCATGCCTACTTTGTTGATATAGTACAACCAGTTCTATTTGAACTGAGTCAGCCAACTCTGATTGAATTGGAAATTCTATATTCTGATAATCAGTCAGTCATTTAATGCTATAATGCCTTTGTGTGTGTGGCTTTCCTGTGAAATTTCCTGTAAATTTCAGGGTGGGTATTTGTGTAGTACTGTAGTATTTAAGGACTATTTTAGATATTTTTGTATCTCTAAGTCCTTTGAGTATTTCTTTTTGGAATCTTGAAATAATTTTATTTTAGCTTGGTGAGATTCTAGGTTTATCATGATGGATTTTGTCCTCTACCCTGGTTTTTACATGATGGTAATTTGTTGGGAGAATTCTTTTTCCGCATTTTAAGAGTAGAAAATGTACTTGTACTTCACTGTTTAATTTTACCATTGTTCATATATTCACAGTCATCCAATCACGAGAATGCTTTAATGAAATACCACAGAAATACATTCCTCTAATTTATAATGCCTCTTGAATACTCATATTTTATTTTTGACTATAATTAGACTAGTCTCATTTTTTGCCTATTTTCCTAACTTGGCAACTTCCTTCTGGCTTCATTTTCCATTCTACAGCCAGGAATTTATTGTCAGTAATTTCATTCTCACTCTTAATAATGTGCTGGAAAGCCTAACCATCTTGGCTTTTTGCTCTATCAGCTCTGACAGTTTCCATACTTCTTCAGTCTGTCCAACTGCTTGTTATCTCTGATGTTGGATTGCTATAGAAAATAGCATAATTATTCTAGATAGGGTGCATTTATGATTTTAGCTACTTGCTAACTCACAAATTCATTAATGCTACTTGCTTATATCTATATATACATATTTTTAATGCTATTTGCCTATATTTATTCATCCCTGTTTGATTCCTTTTCTAGTTTACCCTCCTGGTGTTTCAGACTTTTCTCAAGCTCCATGCTACAGTCCTTCCTCACAAGCTGGAATATGAATGCGTTTGCCTTCCTTTCTTTCTGCCAACAGAATTACTATCTACTTGATTTGTATGTTACTTTGTAATTTTTTTTAGTAATTTAATCTTCTTGCAGGTTTACCTTTCCTGTCAGGGTATACAAGTTCTCCAAATGTGATTTCTGTTTCTTTTGCTCCTTTAACATTCCAAATTTTATTTAATATCTGGAGCAGATTCTTTATAGACATCTAATGAAATCTTGAAACATTTTCCTTACAATGTTTTCTCAAAATCAAACAAGGCCTTATGGGAAAGGGAGAGGAAGAGAGTAATGGACAGATTTTGAACTCCTGTTTTTATTTGTATTGTGATCAAACTTTATCCTTTGCTGATTTACGCTTCCCATAAGTTATGATTTCTATTATTATTATTCTCTCTCATTTCCTTCCTTCTCCTGTCTACTTGTAAGTAGGTCGAGCATATTCTGCTCTTTTTTGCATTTTTATTGCTTCCTGTCCTGTAATTGCATTTTTCCACTTTCCATCTTATAGTAACTTCCAAATACCTTCCTTTACGTCAACTTTTCTTTTCCCCCCAAAATGACAAGTTAGCTTGGAGGATCAGTGACATTGGATGTGACTGTGTTCTATTCCTTTTGGCATTTAATTTTACCATCGATTTTGTTTCTTGTTTTTTACTTGTCCTATTAAGATATAAGTTCATTAAGGGGCACCTGGGTGGCTCAGTGGGTTAAGCCTCTGCCTTTGGCTCAGGTCATGATCTCAGGGTCCTGGGATCGAGCCCGGCATTTGGCTTTCTGCTCAGTGGGGAGCCTGCTTCCCCCTCTTTCTCTGCCTGCCTTTCTGCCTACTTGTGATCTCTCTCTCTGTGTCAAATAAATAAATAAAATCTTAAAAAAAATATATATATATTCATTAAAAAAAATAATGTTCATGCTAAGGAGACCTTTTCATGTTGTTATTATTATATACCAGTAGTGGTATTAGAGCTTAAAAATAGTAATGTTTAGAGCGACTTTGTTTGTAATTTTTTTTTTCAGCTATTTAAAAATGTAAAAATCGGGCGCCTGGGTGGCTCAGTGGGTTAAGCCGCTGCCTTCGGCTCAGGTCATGATCTCAGGGTCCTGGGATCGAGTCCCGCATCGGGCTCTCTGCTCAGCAGGGAGCCTGCTTCCCTCTCTCTCTCTCTCTCTGCCTGGCTCTCCCGTTTATTGTTAAATCTTCCTCTGAAAAAAAAAAAAAAAAACTTTAAAAAAAAAAAAATAAATAAAAATGTAAAAATCTTCCTTCATTTGAATAGCAGACCAAACAACTGAGTTGTTGAGCAGGCTATAGTTTGCTTACCCCTTCCTCTTCTAGAGGATGGGTGGATAACTTACTTTTAACTGGCTCTTTAACTTCTCTGTGTAGAATACCTAAGGTTATGGTACTGGTAGTTGTAGTAGTAGTAAAAACAGTCATTAACTGTGTGTCCTGGCACTATGTAAAATTATTTGCTTACATTACTTCATTTAATCTTTATAGTAACACCATAAAGTATACTAGGCACACATATCATATCCCCTTTTCCCCGGCTTTATAGATGAGGGAAATTAAGGCTTAGAAAACGTACATTACTTGATAATCGATTTTGTGTTCTTCACCATGTGCTCGTCTGCCTCACTCACGGAAGAAAGCTGTAAACTAAACATTACTCCAAGGACTTCTGAGGCTTTTGTGAAATCTGTAAGCCTTTCTAAAATGACACGTTTGCATCTATTGTTGTTTTAAGCTAAATGCTTTCCTCACTATATTTAGCAGTGGATGTTCTACTTTATTATTTTTTTTAATTTTTTATTATCTTATTATTATTATTTTTTTTAGATTTTATTTATTTATTTGACAGACAGATCACAAGTAGGCAGAGGCAGGCAGAGAGAGAGGGGGAAGCAGGCTCCCTGCCAAGCAGAGAGCCTGAGGCGGGGCTCCATCCCAGGACTCTGAGATCATGACCTGAGCCAAAGGCAGAGGCTTAACCCACCAAGCCACCCAGGCGCCGTGGATGTTCTACTTTATATCTAATTAAGAAGGAAAGGACATTCCTTTAATATATATTAGTATTTTCATATAATTTGCTTAAGTGCCAATAATTTATTTTCACAGCTGAATTACTGTGTGATTGTTTAGATCACTGTGTATATGCTTAAGTAAATTTAGTATCCCTGTATGTTTATTCTCAGCAGAAGCAAATGAAAGGTGAAGTATATATACCAACTTAGGGTAGGCATTCTGATGAGAGTTTGGCTATCCTTCTTTTAATACCGTTTTTGCAACTATAGGCATAAATATATGAAGCCACCATGGAAAATGATATTGCTGTTCTGGAGAATCTTAGGGAATATGGCTTCTGAGGCAGTACCAGAACACAGAGACAATTTGCAGTGAAAATGTTCAATAACTTCTCTAGGTGCTTTGATATTTATAGGTGATGGTGATAACCACATGTATTTTATCAGCTTTAAATTCACACTTGTTCAATTCTGTACTTAGGTAGTAAAAAGCACTTTCTCCTAAGACATAGAAGTATGAACAGTTATGGCAAGGTAAGAATACCACTTAGTCCTTTGTTCATAGTTAATTTGGAGATCAGATAGGTAATCTATATAAGCAGTATTGCTATCTTACATATTTATATTCAGACATTATACTAGGAATTCATTGATATGGATATAACTGGTTTTAGCACCTTAGGGAGTCTTATAATCATGGATTTAAAGGTGACCTTGTAGATCAACTGGCTAAAAGGGTTTCAGGGTTTAATTTATTTGCTCAAGATCATAACAGCAAGTTAGTTGCAGACATGGTAGGGAGAAAGCACAAGGAAGGGGTAATGTGTCAGAGAACTGAGGCATGCCATATGTCTGAGAAAGGAGTTAGAAGGGAAATCAGGATGATGCACTAGAATAGCTTCGTGATCTTATGGGAAGGTCTACTTTTTTTATGCAGGTAAGTAGGTCTCATTTTCTGTGTATAAAATGAAGGTGTTAGACCAGATTTTTAATATCCCTTATCTCTTCTAAAATTGGATGATGTCTAACTACTTTTCCTCTAGAGCTGGAAATATTTTTGATTTTGCTGATCATCAAACGACTATATAAAACATTTTTGCCTGTTAATGAAAAAGATGTGTGCCCACCATCATTACATTTTTTTTAAATAGTTGCATAATATTCTGTTGTTTCATTGGTGATATATTACTTACCAACCGTCAACTAAATGGACATTTAGATTGCTTCCCCTTTTTTACTATTAAACATTGCTGTGGTATACATTATCTTCAAAACTGCTTATGTAAAGTATAATATTTAGTATTTTTTTTGACATTTGTATACATCTGTGAAACTGTTACCATAATCAATATAGTGTAGTGTATGTATCCATTGCCCCCAAAAGGTTTCCTCCTACTCTGTGTAATCCTTCTCTTCTTCTCAACAATTCTTTTTTCAGGTACAAAAGTGCAGGCTAGTTTGCACTTTGTAGAATTTTATGTAAATGCACTTATATCTTATGTAGTCTAAAAAAATCTGGCTTCTTTAGCACAGTATTTTTGAGATTCATCCATATTGTTTGTTTATATTAATAGTGCATTCCTTTTTATTGATGTAGTATTTAATTGTGTGGATAACATCTTTATGCATTTGCTTGTTAATAGACATGTTTTGGGTTATCAAAAATTAAAAAAAATAAAACAACTCTAAAGCTTTTGATAAACTCATCAACTATTGATTGATTAAACATTTTACATGTGATAAATTTTGAAAAAAGACAAGAGGATGTAACAAACACTAAGGGCTTTTACTCTCTTGGTCTAATACCTGAGGTCTAGAGAGGGGACATTTTGGAAATTTAAGATGAGCCTTGTGGAAACAAGAGAGCAGAAGGAACATTCATCTTATGCGAGTTGTATATAGATTCTGTCTCCCCCAAACCAGTACTCATCCTTCAAATTCAGTTCAGAAATAATCTAGAAGCCTTTCTGGCTCCTCACTTCTGGCTGTACCTCTCTTTACTGTTGTCGATGTGTTGGTGAGTCCTCGCTGTGTTTTGAATTCAGCAGTTTATGGGTCATTGGTCCATGTGATTGATCTCTGGGAAGAGGCGTGGAAGGAAAACAGCTGTTGACTGGATGAGTACATTAAATTCAACCAATATTTAACATTTTATTAACTGTGGATGATTGCAACAACACTTCACACTTAGGGAGTTAATATTTAAATGGATACTTGTTTATATGTCTACACCCCAGCTAGACTGTGAGCTCTTTGAAGGGTCTGTACTCTTTGTCTGTGTATTCTTGTGTTGCTTATGTTTGGTAACTAATAGTTTTTTCTCTCTCATTGCTTGTTGTATAAATAAATTAATGCAGTTAAGAATAAGATTGACATACAACTTGGAAATTTATGTGCATACATGCCTTAATTTTGAACAAGGTCTGTGTTCTAGTGGATCTGTAAGGTAGTTAGAGATTTAGAGCACACTTTCATGTGGAAACAGTTTTTGGTTGCAGGCAGCTCCTACTTACCGCAGGTGGAATGAAGGCTAAAAGGAGGCTATTGGAGTCAGCAGTTTACAGATCTTTGGTTAATGGATGACCTTTGAAGAGGAATGGAAACCAGCTGCTGACTGAGAAATTAAATTCAACAAGTGTTTATTTATTTGTCCATGTACGGGAAGGATTAAGACTTAAAAAAGAAATCCATCAGGGGAATTTTCAGTCAGTAGTCTAGTCAGAATGTGATAAATGCTTAACCAAAATGCCATCAAAGCATAGAGGGTATTACAAACTGAAGGAGCCTTAGGGATACTTAGGAAGACGTCTTAGGGGAGATGGCATTTGACTTGAACCTTGAACATAGGGTAGACTTTTGGCTGTTAGAAGTAAGAATCTCTGAAGACAGAAGAAAGGTAGTTGTAACTCTGGTTGCAGTAGTATTTGTTTTTAGCTGCTGCAGCTCAGGAACTTCAGAAAGGAAAGGAAACTGGCATTTTCTTTGCCCCAGACTCACCCATTTTCTGTGTATAGGGGTATAATGCCAGATTGAATAAATGGAAATAATGGTCATATTAAACCAGTGTGTTACAAGCTTTCATTGCAAGTTTTAGTTGTTTTACAGGTGTAATGATTAATCTGAGTGCAGTTGACATGTGATTAATTTACTAATATCATCTGAGTGCCTAATTTGTATAAGACACTTTCAGATGCTGTGGACAGAAAGGTTCTTTTTTTTTTTTTTTTCTTTAAGATTTTATTTATTTACTTGTTAGAGAGAGAGAGCATGAGCACAGGCAGACAGAGTGGTAGGCAGAGGCAGAGGGAGAAGCAGGCTCCCCGCTGAGCAAGGAGCCCGATGTGGGACTCGATCCCAGGACGCTGGGATCATGACCTGAGCCGAAGGCAGCCGCTTAACCAACTGAGCCACCCAGGCGTCCCGACACAAAGGTTCTTATCCTAATACATCTTAGAGTCTAGTGGTTCTGTTTATAATTGAGCAGAATAATAGAGCAACATTGCTCCTCTTGACCTTATGCCCATGATCTACTTGGCCCCCAACACTAACCCTTTCTTCTTAAAAACCAGAGGTGGGAAAGGACATGCCTGGCCCATCCCATCTCTCTTTCCTGGGTGATCAGTGTTGTGACTGCAGGTGAAAAGGGAGACAGACCACCTTTAGTTTCCTCTCTGTCCCAGGGACAATCATACTATGCTTCTCTTCCCGTGCTTTCCCCACCCTCTGGAGAGACTGGATGTGGGGAATGGAGACAGGGTGTTCAGGAGAAAGGGACTCCTGTCTCCTGGAGTTCAAAGAGAGAAGGACATTTGGGTTTGCCCTAGCCATTCTTTTATTTCTCTACACTCATCCTCTCTCCTTAAAAAAAAAAAAAAAAAAAAAAGCCCACTTCTTCCTTTTACTCTTCTTCAGTGAATCTTTGTTAATTTTTGATGGCTTTGGGGATAAACAGCATTTTCGTGGGCAAGAACCCTACCTACCTACTATCCAGATATTAACAACTTTCTGTTCATTGTGAAGTCAGTCTATCTTAAATTCAATTACGATAATAAAAGTTAGATTATTTCATTGGATTTGGTGATTTATAGCATGTTATTGGAGACATTACACCAAATTTGAGATCTCATAACTGAGGCCTTGGACTTTGCAATCCGATTTTTAACCTGCCAGTCACACAGAGGTGAGGAAAGCCTCACTGGAAATAGTGAGGATGCAAGGGGATGCAAGGTCTACTACACTAGTTAGTATGTAGTGAGAAGTGGGTGTTTTTTATGCACCAGTTCTGTTGGACAGAGTATCTAAATGGTAAATATTTCCTTCTTCCTGGAGTGGATGATTGAGAGTTAATTAGAACTATTTCCTGCTTGAGGTGGCATCACAATATATGTATTATTTATATTTGCCCCTTCTACAGCAGAACAAAAGCAAGAGGTTGGTATGCAAAAGAACTGGAAGATGGGCAATAGATTTAAAGCCGATCTTTGTTTTAAATAGGCTGAATATTCTACACCAATGATTCATTCTTTGTGAAAGAATATGCTGTTTGGCCTTTTCAGGGGAACTACAGTGCATCCTATGATTTAGCATCACAATGAGGGCTTATTCATTAGTTGAACAATGGCTTTTTCTAGAAATGGGGATTATATTGTCAGTAATTTTAGAGGGAAAATGTCATTGTCCATTTTCATAGTTAATGTGGTGACCAGGGTAAATAGGTCTTTTAGAAGTTTTGAAAGTATATAGGAGGAATTTTACACTTGATTCCTTTTTTTTTTTTCTGTTGGGACAGTTCTGTGCTAACAGAATTTGAAGCATGTATAAATACTGTTTTGTTGCTTTGGAAATGTCTTTTTTTATCTTAAATATCAAACTTTCTGAAAGTATATCTGTCTCTAGTTTATGGTATATAAAATACAATTTATAAAGAGATAAAACACTACATTTTTCTTTTTAGATATTCTAATTTTTCTAATATTTTAAACTATGGTGTACTAAATAAAATTTTTAAAAAATTTTTCATTCCCCTATACATTTATAAGTAATAATTAGAGTTTTAGTATATTTAATAAGAGGGTATTAGTATTTTCATATTTAAAAGTTGTTAAGGTTGGGAACAATTGTAACTTTATCCATTGATATGAAGATCACTTTGCATAGTTTCAGCTGACGTGGTCAGTTTTACTGCTACCACTAATGAGGCAAAGCAAGGGGTGCCTATCATTAACTGGGTAAATAGGATAGAGAATGGACTCTGGAAATATAGTGTCATTGCAAGGAAGCATAAGTGAACTGTTAGAGGTTACAGATGATTATTTTTGAGTGAGAATAGTTATAGTTACCGGTTTTCCCCAGGCCCATTCAGTTGCAGGGGTGCAGGTAGAAAGTTCATTTTAAACAGGATTTGGGTGAGAGGTGGGGTAGGGGGGCAATGAAGTTTTAAGGCAATACAATGAAGTAATTATAATAATAATAATAATTGAATATTGGCTTTAAACTGAATAAACAGAAGAAAGAGAATATCCAGTGATAGTGAACAAGGTGGTAACATTGGTAGATTGAAAGATCTTAAGTGGTGTTGCAGGATTGTTGCAGGGAATTTTCAGAAAAGATAATTGGTGGAAAGAAAGTAGGATGTGCAAGTTGAGATTATTAATGGGTTTCAGTTATTAGTAATGACAGGTTCAAAAGAATGTAAACGAGATCTTGATGTAGGAGAAGATCATTGGAGAAAAGGCGGTGTAAGTGTACTGGAAGAATCATCGATATTATTGGAATCACTAAGAATTATGTTGGGGTGATGTCAGAGAGATAGGAGCTAGAAATAAGGAAATAAAGGGAAGTAGTGACCTAGGGACAGCAAATGCCTCTAATGAGTTAGAGTAGTTGCTGATATAGTCTCATGACTATAAAAACTAAGTCACAATGAGAATAGTCCTGATGGTCCTAAGGCAGAAAGTGGTAGATGGTTTTGAGTCTTTAGTGACATGAGAGGCAGGGAAATGTTTTCTCAGGAATAGGAAGAGTTCTTGGGTTCCCCCTTGATTCTTGCTGGAGTTGAGTAATGCGGCAGGAGTCTCTTGACCTCTGCTAGATGATGGACCAGGGGAGGTGATATTGTGAAATGTCTGTATTCTCTTGGTTCCAGCCAAACGCAGCTTTTTGAAGGTATGACGGCACAGAGCAATCTTATTTTAGGCTGCCTTTTACCCCTGGGGAATGATGGCCTGCAAGGTGGTGGTTCCGTTCTTGTTTCTGCTGGCTTCCTTTCACCTGCTGCTGCTATTAGCCTATAGATGGTGTGCTGTTACACTAGTGTTTGTTTGACTTCTGACTGCGGAGGACTGGTGGGAAGAAATCCGTTCTAATATCGGCTATATATACAGTGTCAGCAAATATATATGTGTGTGTATACCTGTATATGTTTATGTCCATAAATATATTAGCTTTATATATTTCATCATGTAGGTGAGATACCCATTAAGCAGTACTTGTTTGAGTACCCTAATCTTAAATGTGCAGATGCTCAGCATCAGTGCCAATATATTGATGACAACAGAGTGTCACTGTTTCTAGTATTACTAATATCTGGAAAGTATTTATATTTTATTGGGTTACTACATAATAGAGACTGCTGAATATGTATAAATCAGACATGTATATTCTTCTTTGGCTTCCCTTATCATCACACTAAAGAGAATGATGTTACAGTTGTTTAAGACAGGGATATTTTTGTTTTGTTCCTGAATTCAGTAAGATACTCATTTAAATGCTGTGCACATTCACTGGTTCAAGTGTTTGGAAGTATAAAATTCGTTCTTCCAGAAATACTTTGTAGTAGCTGTTTTGTGCCTGTGTAGAAACCGATTCAAAATATATTTCTTAGTATTTTATTGGGAAAGATTTTATTTATTTATTTAAGAGAGAAAATGAGCATGAGCAGGGGGAGGGGCAGAGGGAGAGGGAGTGGCAGAAATCTATGCTGAGCAGGGAGCCTGATGCAGGGCTTGAACTTAGGACCACAAGATCATAACCTGAGCTGAAGTCAGGTGCCCAACCAACTGAGCCACCCAGGTGCCCTTCTTTGTTTTGAGTGGAGGTACATCCTAATTCCTCTCATGGTCAGATTATGATATTTGTTATTTCTCAAATTTGAAAAATATCAAAGATATTAACTGATTTATGTATTGAAGTATTATAATTAAACTATATTATGTATCAAAGCAAAAATGTTATTTTGACATATTATGTGGTGGACTTAAACCACATTGCTAACAAGCTTCACAGCTCTTTTTACTTTTTTAAAACTGAAAATCTTGCATTGAGTAAATCTTCTTAAATTGTTTGAACAGTGAAAATAGCACATTTCTCTAAGCATGAGAAATATTTTATCTGGGTGTTACAGAGTTTACAAGTTTCTATCTTTAGCTAAAAGTGGAATTATTACTGTGTGTATGACTCTTCAACTTAACTGTATGTCTGTATTTTTGGCAAAAGTTCTATCTGGGGATGAGTAAAAACTAGTTATAAATGAAAACATTCAGAAAATGACAATAAATACTAACATTGCTAAAGAATATCTGATATGCTAGCCTAAGATTATTTTAGTACTATGATTGGAAAAATTTGCCAAATGCCATTGGGAGAGCAGGTATAAAATTAGTTTTTCTCTCTTTGATGAACATTTTCACTGTCTGTTAAGGCAGTGCTAGCTGCAGTACCAAATAGCCCCCAAATTCAGTGACAAAATGCCCTAAAAGCTCATTTCACTAAGTAACAGTTTAAGGTGAGTATTCCTCATCAGGCAGCTTCTCTTCAATAAATAATTCAGGAATCCAGGGTACTTTATTTCATGCTATTTCCAGTTTGTCTCCCGTCAGCCATTCAGAAGGGCAGAGAGCGTGGAGTATCCTGTCTTGTGCACTTCATTGCTGCTCATGCTCCTTCAACTTGAACTTGGTTATATGTCACACCTAACTTGGAAGGGAGCTGGGAAATTCAGTGTAGCTTTGTATGCAGAATAACGAGGACCTATTGGTCAATGGCTACCAAACTATACCAAGAGTAAAAAATTTTTTTTTTTTCAAATAGGATTTTTGAATAGTTAAAGACCTTTTTTTTAATTGGCTAAATGATATACTGATTTGGAGGGTCTTTGGAGACATTTATGTATTTTGGTAAACAAATTATTCCCTCTGCCCCCATATTTCTTTCTTTAGTTCTGTCTTTTCTTCCTTTCCTTTCTTCTTTTCTTTTTGGTAGTGGTGAGGCATGTGGGATGGCGAGACCAGGTATGGTAGATTTTTATGGAAAGTTCATCTGAAAATTGATTGTAATGATTTAATCACAGGGCTTGTCTTTTGAAAGGCTAAGAAGTAAAATAGTTTTTTATTTGGGAGTGGTGTCGTCGGGTGTCCATGCTTGTGTGTCTATGCTAATGTCTCTTTGTGAGAGATAGCAATTTGGGCTTGGGGGTTATTAAGATGGTTTTAAGAAATGTCACAATAAAATCAGAATTGTAGTATAAAATAGTTCTTTTTTTAAAGTTTTAATTTTAATTCCCATATAGTTAACATACAGCATTATATTAGTTTCAGGTGTCAAAATAGCTTTTTTGTGTGTGTATACTGGGAGATGTCTAATTCAACTATAAGAATTTCATCAAATGGGGGGTGCCTGGGTGGCTCAGTGGGT
>NW_019154115.1:11803885-11995064 GCF_002288905.1 Enhydra lutris kenyoni | reverse complement strand
TAAAGCCTCTGCCTTCGGCTCAGGTCATGATCCCAGGGTCCTGGGATTGAGTCCCGTATCGGGCTCTCTGCTCAGCGGGGAGCCTGCTTCCCCCTCTCTCTCTGCCTGCCTCTCTGCCTACTTGTGATCGCTCTCTCTCTGTGTCAAATAAGTAAATAAAATCTTTTTTTAAGAAAGGCTATTTCTTGTTTTGTCTTTCTTTTTTTCCCTTTATTTTATTTTTATGTTTCTTAAATTCCACATACGAGTGAAATCATGAGGTATCTCTGTCTTTCTCTGACTGACTTATTTCCCTTAGCATGATACTCTCTGGCTCCATCCATGTTGTTGCCAATGGCAAGATTTTGTTCTTTTTTATGGCTGAATAATATGCCATTGTATGTATATAAAAGTCTATTTCTTGGGGCACCTGGGTGGCTCAGTGGGTTAAAGCCTCTGCCTTCGGCTCAGGTCATGATCCCAGGGTCCTGGGATCGAGCCCCGCATAGGGCTCTCTGCTCCGCAGGGAGCCTGCTTCCTCTCCTCTCTCTCTCTGCCTGCCTCTCTGCCTACTTGTGATCTCTGCCTGTCAAATAAATAAATTAAAAAAAAAAAAAAAAAGAATTTCATCAAATGGTAAATATGCATTTTTCATTGAACTTAAATTAGCCTGGGTAAGTGGTAAAATAGATTCTTATTATCTTAAATACAGACTTAATCTAAATTAAGGTACCACAAAGTCACCTGTTAGTGGAAAAATAAGATTATTACATACTAATTGAATTGTAAGTTAGTTGCATATCATATTGGAACAAAAACTAAACTTTTGGAAAATATATAAATTAGTTTCATCCGTTGTTATATGGCAAAATATTTTGTGTATCAGTAACTCTGAGTACATTTTTTACTTGTCTGCCTAGTTGTTGCCAGGGTCAGCAGAAGGATTCCTCCTTATAAACATTGTTATCTTAAATAGATAAGCCATTTTCTTAGCCTTGAGTTAAGGGAGAACAAGCCAAAGACTCAGTCCATGTTCCTGGTTGCTGGAGTCTGGACTTTCCTAGTATGGGGGTAAAATAAAATAGAACAAAGTTATGGATGTATAAATGATATCAAACTATGAACATGGCTTTATTTTTTTTTTTTTTAAAGATTTTATTTATTTATTTGTTAGAGAGAGAGCATGAGCACAGGCAGACAGAGTGGTAGGCAGAGGCAGAGGGAGAAGCAGGCTCCCCGCTGAGCAAGGAGCCCGATGTGGGACTCAATCCCAGGACTCTGGGATCATGACCTGAGCCGAAGGCAGCCACTTAACCAACTGAGCCACCCAGGTGTCCCTGAACATGGCTTTATAATAACAATTAAAATAAGTAGCAAAATTCCAAGAAATACTAAATTCTGTTAACTGAAAAAGGTACTTAAGTATGTGTATAAACCTGCCTATGAATAGGACTCTATATTTTTTCCTTTGTTTATTAAAATGAGTGTTCTTGGCATGGAGGAGCTTCTTCACCTGGTCGTTCAGGCAAGTTAGAGTCCATTAAGAATCTGGGCAAGGCTCATTGGGATGTTTTCAGGTTAAAATTGTATTATCAGAGGAAGATACTGTGGTGATTATAACCCCAAATCTTCTAAAAGATGAGAATTGAAAATCTGGGCATATTACATTGGAAAACTTTTCAGCCTTTGTGGCAGATTCTTTTTGGATACATTTTGAATGGTGTTACATTTTTACTTTCCCAAAGTCAACCTTTGAAATGCTAAAATAATACACATATTAGGTTTTGTCTCATTTGGTACTTCAGTGCCACTTTGAAATCATTTGTTCTACCAACGTTGCAGTCTTTTAGTCCTAATTTTATTTTGAAAAATGTTAAACTTAAAAAAAGTTAAAAGAATTATGCAGAAACATATATCCTCCTAGATCTGCCATTAAAAAAAATTTTTTTTTGCACCCCTCATACACTTTTTGGGGAACTATTTGAAAATAGGTTGTAGACATCATGAAACTTCATTGCTAAACACATCCCCTAAAACTCACACTCCTTAAGAATATGTACATTTTCATAAATAGCTATGGTAGTGTTCACCCCTAAAAAAATTAATTCAGTAATACCGTTTACTATCCAGTCTATAATAAAATTTCTCCAGTAGTCCTAAGAATACCTTTTTTGCATTTGTTTATTATGTCTCTTTTAGTCCCTTGATTACCAGGCTCCCCTACCCTTAGTTACCAACTTTTTCTGTTTTTTTTTTTTTTTTTTCCTTTAAATGACATTGCCATTTTTTACTTGTCTAAATCAGTGACTTACAGGATATTCTACATTTTATTGTGTCTTGATTGTTTATTCATGAACATATTTGGTCAAGAATATTGTATAGGGAAAGCTGGGCATTCCTTATCACATTATATCAAGAGGCACATATCTTTCTACTTCTGGTTGTGCTTAGCTTGGTCATTTAGTAAATGAAGTGAGAATTATAAAGAACTATATCTTTAGTGTGAAGGTACCATTTTATATTTATATAAATATAAATATAATTAATAAATAATTATATAATTAATAAATATAATCATATTTATAATTATATTTATTAATTATATTAATTATATAATAATTTATATAATTAATATATAATTTATTATATAATTTTATGATTTATAATTAATAATCTGTGGGGTGATACTTCCAGAGACTATGAAAATCCTGTTACCTCATATCTTTCACCTAATGGTTTTAGTACCCATTAATGATCCTTACCTAAATCACTTTATACATGTGGAGTTACAAAGTCTTAACATTTTAAGTCTATTATTTCACATTTATTGATTGGAATTTTACAGTTTTTGGAGTCTTGACCTTTGATAAAAAACTAAAATTTAAGTTAGAACTGTTAATATCAGTAAATGTAGGTTGTCACATAACTCTTGCCTCTTAACTGCTAGATTAAATTTTTGTTGTATTATCTAATTAGCATTCAAAGAAATAGGTCACTAGTATCCACTTTAGGTTCTAGATTTTCTTAAGAAACTGCATACAGTATTTCTAATTATAATTTTTTGTACTATATCTTAAGCTACTTAAGGATTTTTCAGTGCTTCTCCTCTCACCCGTGTCTTGGTATTTTATCTTGACAGTTCTCTTAATTATGGTAACTTGATTAAATTATAAAATAGGTTCATGAATAAGGAGAACCCTAGCAAGGGAGAAGTATGTGAAATTTGAGAGAGTGGCATAAGGTTTTAAATGACTAAGCTAAAATGGAACAGGTATCTAGAAATAGAATGGATTCAGTTAAGGATAAATTAATCACTGTTTAATTATAAAGGGAAAACAAATGATAAAATAGTTATTGGCTTATAAAACACTGACTTGAATTACACATCGAAGAAATTTAAACTTACTCTGCTTTTACTGTGCCATGAAGCATGTTTCTAGGTCACTTTTCCTTGAGGCCAGTTGGTATTCATTGAAGGAATTCAAGCCATATAGAATATTATATTAGTCTAACTGTAGTTCAGCTTGAGGTGTACATTTGCAGCATAGGAAAATTAATGTGTTTGGAGGGAAAGTTATAAATTATGAAATGAAGTAAATTGCAGTATTAATACACTTTATATATCTGAAGCAGGAAAGGTTGGGAAAGTTAAACCTAGAATGAAGAATGGTTATTGTCATTTTTAGAATTCACAAATTATCTAGACAAAAATCTAGAGACCAGTGATATTTTATTGAGGAGATCTTATGAACTTGCCAGATTTTAAAATGAGGATGCTCAATAAGCATCTGTGGCTTTCATTAATTGTCAGATTTAGCTTTTCATTTATAAGATAGTAATTTCTAAACCTGTGATAGTAATGTCATTACTTCTTTGTATTTTAGACTATCCCCATAAATATGGTCCACAGGGAGGCTGTGCAGATCATTCAGTATTTGAAAGGATGAGGAAGTACCAGATGACTGGTGTAGAGGAAGTAACACAGGTAAGGATTTTAATACTAGCTTACATTTAAGAAATGGAAATGAACTTGGGTATGTGTTCCTGCATTAAAAATGTGTGTTCTAGAATTTCTGAAAGATTGATACCTCTGTGGGGAAATACTTACATTTTTTAATGTTCAAAAGGTCAGGTAACTTGCCTGTAATAAGGCATGATGCTGAGATTGGAATGCAAATCTGTGTGACTCAAAAAACATTAAGTTACATGTCCAGAATATACTGTCTTACATATTTTGTTGTCAAGTTATGAAAAATTTAGTCCGAACACATATTTTGTATAAATGTATTTGTATTAGTATGAAAATTAGAGCAACCAAATTATCCTGGTTTGCTGGCCTAAGTAAACTGAGATGTTTAGGCACTATAATAAAAATCACAAGGCTTTTGAGTCTTATATATATTTGTTTATTTGTCAAATTAGTTGATTTTTAAAGTAATCTCTATGCCCAGCATGGAGCTCCAACTCTGCTTTTGGTATATTACATTTTTCACCATTTGTCTATTGTTTTTTTTTAAACTCTTTTTCTGACCTTTTTAGAAAGAGTTAATTCAAAACACACATTTAAAATGAAAAAAAATTATTTTTATGGTAAAACATTTATTATGTATTTTAGCATCTTTTCTAAAAGTAGTAAGATGGAGTAATGTTGCTTGAGTTTCTTGAGTCACAAATGCAGATATGTGTGTTTCTTGATCTGCAAAATGGAACAAACAATTCTATTTCAGGTGGCTTTTTCAAGTACAAGTGAGATTTTATTCTTGCACTTCTTGAATAATTATGTATCAGTCTTCTGCCTTACGTCAGAGACTGGTAGGTTCTGGGAGTATGTGGAGATGAACATGAAAGCTTGTTCTCAAAAAGTTAGTAACTTGACCCTTGAAAAACATGGTGGTTGGGGGGTTGCTGACCCTTGTGCAGTTGAAAATCTGCATGTAACTTTTGACTCCCCCAAAACTTAACTACTGATAGCCTCCTGTTCACTGGATACCTTACTTGATAACATGAATAGTTAATTTATTTTGTATGTTATATGTATTAATACTGTATTCTTATAATAATATAAGCTAGACAAAAAAATGTTATTAAGAAAATTATAAGGAAGAGAAAATCCATTTAGAGTATGGTAGTTTATGTATGGAAAAAATCACATATTAGTGAGCTCACACAGTTCAAACCCATGACAGGTTTGTTCAAGGGTCAACTATAGTTTAATTGGTGACACAGAGAAACAATTGAGAGTGGTAAGAGATAGAAGAGGATTAAGCATTGATACTGTACACCTAAGAGTTAATCTATCCTAGGAAGTATTTGAGGACAAAAATCAGAAACTAAAAGAATAAGCAGACGTTATGTTGGCCATGAAGAGACAGGATGATAGGAGGAACAGTATATACAATGGTCAGAGAGACAGCAAGACCAGGAAAGAATTTTTAACTCCAGGGTGGGGTACAAAATTAGAGACTGGAAAAAGAATTTGAAGTTTTTCAGTTACTCAGTTGAGCTCGTGACTTGTACTAAGGTATTGGTAATGTGGATAAAGAGGACAAGACTACAGAATACTAAATGTAACAGAGTTTAGCAGTGGCTAGATATAACATTCATATACAAAAGTAGGCTGCATTTCTTTATATCAGCAGACTACCAGAAAAAGAGGACATCATTGAATAATAGTAAAAGACTGCCATGTATTGAATAATCAGTGTAACAAGGAATTATAAGGCCTATATAAGGAAAATTATAAAACTTTGGAAGAAAAGTTAAAGAAGATTGATTTAAATAAATGGAGAGATATACCATCGTTGTGGAAAATAATACCTAATATCATAAAAACATCAATTTTCCCCATATTGATTTTTTTTTTTTTTTTTGCTGCAATACTTACTAGTTCATTTTTTTTAAAGATTTTATTTATTTATTTGGCAGACAGAGATCACAGGTAGGCATAGAGGCAGGCAGAGAGAGAGGGGAAGCACGCTCCCCGCTGGACAGAGCCCGATGTGGGGCTTGATCCCAGGACCCTGAGATTATGACCCGAGCTGAAGGCAGAGGCTTAACCCACTGAACCACCCAGGTGCCCTCCCCCCTTTTAAATAAACATATAATGTATTTATTTTTTAAATAGACATATAATGTATTATTAGCCCCAGGGTTTCAAAACCTGTGAATCGCCAGGTTTACACACTTCACAGCACTCACCATAGTACATACCCTCCCCAATGTCCATAACCCCATATTGATTTGTAGGTTCACTGTAATTCCAGTATAAATTACAGCAGGGTTATTCACAGTACAATGATGTGTTGAAAATGTTACAGAGAAAAGTAAAGGCTAATAAGAAGTAGGGCCCACCCTAAAGGTGGTGAGCAGGAAAGAGGGATTTACTCTGGAAGATATTAAGACTTATTATAAAACTGAGAGTATGATATTAGCATAAGATGAACAAGTTGACCAGAGGAATAAAATTGAGCTCTCAGAAGGAGACTGATACATGTGTGAAACTTTGTTATGTAGTAGAGGTAGAAGCTCAAATCAGTGAGGAAAAGTAGAGATCATTGAGTAAGCAGAGCCAGAAGAAAAGTGTCCATTTGGAAAAAAAAAAAAAAAAAAATTAGGTCTCCATCTTACATCATATTTAAAACAGAACAAAATTCCTGGTTTATTAAAGTATTAAACATCTAAAATGAAAAATGTGAAATGCCTAGTGGAAAAAGTAAGTGGAGATTTTCCTTCTAGCCATGCTGGAGTAATTGATATCCAGCTAGACCTCCTGTGAATATATGAAGACTGAACCGAATGAAATATTTGAAACAATTATTTTCAGACATTGTTTGAATGTAGGGAAGGGAAGCAGGGAAGGACTGAGATCCCTGAGAGGGGAGAAGTAAGTCTCTCTGTGATTTCCCTTTTTTGGCTAGAGGCAAAATTTTAGGTATGGCACTGGGAAAGGAGATCTCAAGAAGGGTGAGAAGTACATAGCAATTCTCTTGAGTTGAAGAGACAGGTCAAAGTTTAGGAAGGCTGAGGTATCTGGACTTAGGACAGAGTGCCTGAGAAGAGAGGGCTATACTGGGAAAAGCTCTAGATATCTGGACAGGAGTTGCCCTGAGTCTTAGCTGAAAACTAACCTGTGCGTGCACAGGAGAAGGACAGACTATTGGAGAATCTATAAATTGAACAACTCTAAGAAATTACACTTGGTAGAAATCCCAAGTCATTCTAGGAGTATAGTGACCTCACGCTAGAGTAAAGACTACTTCAAACCTGCCTTTATTAATCTGAAAAATCAAGCTTGATAAAGATCAAAGTGATTCTCAAGTAAATTAGCTTCCTATCAGAATAAAGCTTAATAATATTTGGTAAAGGAGGACACAGAATGGAGATACTCTACAATGTAAGCATTCAAAAAACGTTCAGAAAACATTCAGAAAACATTCAAAAAACATTACTAGATGACAGAAAGATGAAAAATGTGATCTGTAGTCAGGAGAAAAAAAACACCAGGTGGAAACAGAACCAGAAATTACAAGTATTAGCACACAAGGACATTAAAGCAACTATTATTAATGTGTTCAAAGAATTATCAAAGAACATGAAAACAGAGAATTAGAAATTATAATAAAGAACCAAATGTAACTTACAGAACTGTGGAAAGTACATTTTCTGAATTGAAAAATTTAATGGATGGGCTTAAGAGCAAATTAGTTATTGCAGAAGCTAACGTAAGAAAACATGAATAAAGGACAATAAAACAGTAGAAATAACCCAAATCTTAGCACAGAGAGAAAATAATTGGGAGTACAAGGAGGAGGGAATGTAGAAATAAGATTTGAAAAATTAATGTTTCCAGAATTTTAAGAAATGGAAAAAAACCCTAAGAAGCTCAGTGAAGCTCAGGCAGGATAAACACAAAATCATACCAGGACCCATTGAAATCAAATTACTGGAAATCGCTAGAAATGAGAGGGGTGCCTAGCTGGCTCAGTCAGTGGAGCATGTGACTCTTGACTTTGGGATTGTGAGTTCAAGCCCCCACATTGGCGGTAGAGATTACTTAAAAATAAAATCCTTAAAAAAAAAAAACAAAAAACCAGCCATAGAAAAGAAGATACATTTACATATAAGGAACAAATATTAGAGTAACTGCTGCCTGCCCATCACACATTGCAAACTGAAGACATACATGGAATGACATCTTTAAAGTGTTGAAAGAAAAACTATCAAACTAGGATTCTTTATTCTGTGACAATAATGTTAAAAAATGAGAGCAAATTAAAGATCTTTTTTAGGTAAAGCTGGGAGAATTTGCCTCTAGATTTACATTGCAAGAAATGTTAAAGGATGTTTTTCAGGTAGAAAAAGGATACCAAATGGAAATGCAGATTTATACAAAGAAGTGAAGAGCATAAAGTAGAAAATACATAGGGGCACCTGGGGGTGCTCTCAGTTAAGCCTTTAACTCTTAATTTTGGCTCAGGTGGGGATTTCAAGGTTGTGGAATCAAGCCCTGCGTCCACCGCTGCTCAGTGTGGAGTCTGCTTGTCACTCTCTCCTTTCCCCTGCCCATGTGTGCCTTCTCTCTCTTTCAAAAATAAATCTTTAAAAAGATGGTAAATACATAAGTAGAATATAAAGGACATTTTTATCATTTAAATATTTTCTCTAAGAGATAATTAAAATAGTTAGAATGTAAAATGTGTTTATAATATACAAAGAATCAAAATTTATGATAATGGCACAAAAGATAGAAGGAAAAGTGGAAGTATATTGTTGTTTCTTACATTATACAGAAAGTGGTGTAATTTTGGCAGGTAGATTCTGCTGTTTAAAAGTTGGATATTGGAAACTTTAGTGCAGAGCTCAGCAACCTACTACACCCCATGGACCAGCTGCTTGCTTTTGTAAATAAAGTTTTATTGGAACACAACCACAGTCATTCTTAGGTGCATGTCTGTGACTGCTTTTGCACTACATCAGTAGAGTTGAGTAGTTGTATCAGGGACAGCGTGGACCCAAAGTCTAAGTATTTACTGTGAGTCCTTTTCTTTTTTAATAACTTTTTTTTTTTAAAGATTTTATTTATTTATTTGACAGAGATAGAGAGCACAAGTAAGCAGAGCGGCAGGCAGAGAGAGAGAGAGAGAAGCAGGCTCTCCACTAAGCAGGGAGCCCGACACGGGGCTCGATCCCAGGACCCCAGAGTCACGACCTGAGCCAAAGGCAGCCACCTAACCAACTGAGCCACCCAGGCGCCCCTCCTGTGGGTCCTTTTAAGATGATGTTTACAGTAATGTCCCCTGCCCTGGAGTTACCACTGAAAGAAAATAAAGGAGATATAGTTAACAGGTCAATAAAGGAAATCAAATGTGCAGTTGACCCTTGAAAACATGGATTTGAACTGCACAGCAGGTCCACTTATATGTGGATTTTTTTTCAGTATATAATGTACAACATAAATTACAACACTATAAATGTATTTTCTCTTACAAGTTTACATATGAGTAAAGTATATAATATATATGGTATGCAAAATATGTTAACTGACTAGCTACTTTATCAGTGAGGCTTCTAGTCAGACTATTAATATTTAAGTTTTTGGGGAGTCAGAAGTTATATGCAGATTTTCAACTGTGTGAGAGTTTGGTATCCCTAATCCCTGGATTGTTCAGGAATCCACTGGAGTTTAAAATACTCGGTTAATCCAAAATAAGGTGGGAGGGGGAGAGGAACAAAGAACATATAGGACAAATAGAAAATAAATACCAAGATGGTAAGTTTAAATCTTACCATGCTTATGATTGATTACATTATATGTAAATGGACTATCCACATTAACTTAAAAAGCTGGGATGGTAAGAGTGATTACAGTAAGACCAAATCTGTCTAAAAGAAATACAGATAAAAATAATTTTTTAAAAATTTAAGGTCAGTGAATTAACATATAATGTATTATTAATTTCAGAGGTAGAGGTCAGTGATTCATCAGTCTTTTACCAGTGTTCATCATGTGCCCTCCTTAATGTCCATCACCCAGTTACCCCATTCCCCTACTCCTTCCCTCCAACAACCCTCAGTTTGTTTCCTATGATTAAAAGTCTCTTATGGTTAATCTCCCTCTCTGATTTCATCCTCTCTTCCCCTATGATCCTCTGTTTTGGTTCTTAAGTTCCACATATGTGTGAAATCATATGATAATTTCCTTTCTCTGATTGACTTGTTGCAAATGGCAAGATTTCATTTTTTTAAGATTTTATTTATTTATTTGACAGAGACCACAAGTAGGCAGAGAGGCAGGTAAAGAGAGAGGGGGAAGCAGGCTCCCCGCTGAGCAGAGAGCCCAATGTGGGGCTCGATCCCAGGACCCCGGGATCACAACCCAAGCCAAAGGCAGAGGCTTTTAACCCACTGAGCCACCCAGGCGCCCCAAGATTTCTTTTCTTTTTTTTTTTTTTTTTTTGATGGCTGAGTAGTTTTCCATTCTGTGTGTGTGTGTGTGTGTGTGTGTGTGTGTGTGTGTGTGTGTGTGTTTACACATACCACATTGTCTTTATCCATTCATCTGTCATTGGACATCAGGACTCTTTCTGTAGTTTGGCTATTGTGGACATTGCTGCTATAAACATTGAGGTGCCCCTTAGGATCACTACATTTGTATCTTTGGGGTAAATAAATACCCATAGTACAATTGCTGGGTTGTAGGGTAGCTCTCTTTTCAACTTTTTGAGGAACCTTCATACTGTTTTCCAGAGTGGCTGTACCAGCTTACATTCCCACCAACAGTGTAAAAGGATTCCCCTTTCTCTGCATTCTCATCAACATCTGTCGTTTCTTGACTTGTTAATTTTAGCCATTCTGACTGGTGTGAGGTGGGATCTCATTGTGGTTTCTATTTGTATTTACCTGATGTCGAGTGATGTTGAGCATTTATTCATGTGTCTGTTGGCCATTTGTATGTCTATTTTGGAGAAATGTCTGTTCTTGTCATGGCCCATTTCTTGATTGGATTATTTGTTCTTTGGGTGTTAAGTTTGATAAGTTCTTTATAGATTTTAGATACTAGCCCTTCATCCGATAAGGCATTTGCAAATACCCTGTCCCATTCTGTCGGTTGTCTTTTGGCTTTGTTAACTGTTTTCTTTGCTGTGCAAAAGTTTTTTATCTTGATGAAGTCCTAGTTCATTTTTGCCTTTGTTTCCGTTGCCTTTGGAGACGTGTCTAGCAAGAAGTGGCTGTAACCGAGGTCACAGAGCTTGCTGCCTGTGTTCTTCTCTAGGATTTTGATGGATTCTTGTCTCATATTTAGGTCTTTCATCCATTTTGAGTCTATTTTTGTGTAAGGTGTAAGGAAATGGTTCAGTTTCATTCTTCTGCATCAGGCTGTCCAATTTTCCCAACACCATTTGTTGAGGAACCATTTTCTTTTCTTTTTTTTTTTTTTAAAGATTTTATTTATTTGACAGAGATCACAAATAGGCAGAGAGGCAGGCAGAGAGAGAGAGAGAGAGGAGGAAGCAGGCTCCCCACGGAGCAGAGAGCCCGATGCGGGGCTCAATCCCAGGACCCTGAGATCATGACCTGAGCTGAAGGCAGAGGCTTAACCCACTGAGCCACCCAGGTGCCCCAAGGAACCATTTTCCATTGGATATTCTTTCCTGTGAAGATTAATTGATGATAGAGTTGAGGGTCCATTTCTCAGTTCTCTCTTTTGTTCCATTGATCTGTGTATCTGGTTTTTTTGTCAGTAGCATACTATGTTGATGATTACAGCTTTGTAGTAGAGCTTGAAGTCCAGATTGTGATGCCACCAGCTTTGATTTTCTTTTTCAATATTCCTTTGACTATACGGGGTCTTTTCTGGTGCCATACAAATTTTAGGATTATTTGTTGTAACTCTGTGAAAAAAGTTGATGGTTTTGGTTTTTTTTTTAAGGTTTTATTTATTTGAGAGAGGGAGTGCAAGTGAGAGAGCCCAAGCACGAGGAGCAGCAGACGAAGAGGGAGAAGCACACTCCCCACTAAGCAGGGAGCGCAAGGTGGGGCTCTATCCGAGGACCCTGGGATCATGACCTAAGCCAAAGTCAGATGCTTAACTGACTGAGCCACCCAGGCTCCCCACGTTGATGGTATTTTGATAGGTATTGCATTGAATGTATAGATTACCCTAGGTAGCATAGACATTTTAACAATGTTTGTTCTTCCAATCTGTGAGTGTGGAACGTTTTTCCATTTCTTTGTATCCTCCTCAGTTTCTTTCAAGAGTGTTCTATAGTTTTCTGAGTACAGATCCTTTGCCTCTTTGGTGAGGTTTATTCCTAGGTGTCTTAATGGTTTGGGGTGTAATTGTAAATGGAAATGACTCCTTAATTTCTCTTTCTTTTGTCTTGTTGCTGGTGTATAGAAATGCAACTCGTTTCTGTGCATTGATTTTATTTCCTGCCACTTTGCTGAATTCCTGTATGAGTTTAAGCAGTTTTGGGGTGCAGACTTTTGTGTTTCCCACAGGGAGTATCATGTCTTATGCAAAGAGTGAGAGTTTGGCTTCTTTGCTGATTTGAATGCCTTTTATTTCTTTTGTTGTCTGATTGCTAAGACTAGGACTTCTACTACTATGTTGAGCAGCAATGGTGATATTGGACATCCCTGCTGTGTTCCTGACTGCAAGGGGAAAACTCTTAGTTTTTCTCCATTGAGAATGATATTCGCTGTTGGTTTTTGTATATGGCTTTTATGGTATAGAAGTATGTTCCCTCTATCCCTACACTGTGAAGAGTTTTAATCAAGAAAGGATGCTGTACTTTGTCATATGCTTTTCCTGCATCTGTTGAGAGGATCATACAGTTTTTGTCCTTTCTTTTATTATTTAGTGTATCACATTGATTGATTTGTGGGTGTTGAACCACCCTTGCAGCCCAGGAATAAATCCCACTTGGTTGTGGTGAATAATCCTTTTAATGTACTGTTGGATCCTACTGGCTAGTATCTTGGTGAGAATTTTTGCATCCATGTTCATCAGGGATGTTAATCTGTTATTCTCCTTTTTGGTGGGGTCTCTGGTTTTGGGATCAAAGGGTATGAGGTAGTGCTGATCTCATAGAGTTTGAATGTTTTCCTTCCACTTCTCTGTTTTCAAACAGCTTCAGAAGAATAGGTATTAATTCTTTAAATGTTTGTTAGAATTCCCCTGGGAAGCCATCCGGTCCTGGACTCTTATTTTTTGGGAGCTTTTTGATTGCTGCTTCAATTTCCTTGCTGAGAGAAATGCAGTTTAAATGTAAAGACACAGATAGTTTGAAAAGATGATAAAGCGTGTATCATACAAACACCAGTCATAAGAATGTTGAAGTGACCATGTTAATATCAAAGAATGTATATCAGCTCACAGAATATTACTGTGGACAAGGAGGGACATTTTACTTTATCATGAAGAAATAATCCTAAATGTTAATTAATAATGTAATGTACTTAGTAATAGAGTTATGAAATACATTACGCAAACCTGACGAAACTGAAAGGAGAACTGGAAAAATCTACAAATTATAGTTGGAGGTACACTTACTTCTCATTAGAGAAGTTGATTGATATGTTGATAGAGCAAACAGATAGAAAACCAGTTAGGATATAGGAAACTTGAATACTACTCTAAACCAACCTGACCTAATTGACATTTATAGAACTCTCTACTCAAAAGTAGCAGATATACATTCTTTTGAAGTGTAAATGAATATTTGCTAACATATGCTAGCCTATAAAAGAAATCTTAATACGTTTAAAAGGATTGAAATTATATGGAATAAGTTCTTGGGTCTTAAGGAAATTAAATTAGAAATCAGTAACAAAAAATGAGGAAAATTCTGTATTTTAGAGATTAAGTCACATCAAATAATGCAGTTGGGGACTATTTTGAAGTGAATAACAAAAACACAAAATAATAAAATTTGTTAGATTCAGCTTAAGCTGAATAACCACTGAAAGAAAATTTAATGCAAAAAAATATTAAAAGATGTTCTTTGGTTAGGAAAGGGATACCAGATGGAAATTTATATCTATGCAAAGAAGTGAAGAGTGCACAGGAAACATTCGCTAATAACAAAGAATGTGAAGTTTTTTTTTTTTTTTTTTTTTTAAAGATTTTATTTATGTATTTGACAGAGATTACAAGTAGGCAGAGAGGCAGGCAGAGAGAGAGGGGTAAGCAGGCTCTCCGCCAAGCAGAGAACCTGATGCGGGGCTCGATCCCAGGACCCTGAGATCATGACCTGAGCCGAAGGCAGAGGCTTTAACCCACTGAACCACCCAGGCACCCCGAGAATATGAAGTTTTAAATGATCATATTAGAAAAGAAGAAGTATCTAGAAATCAGCCACATAAGCTTCCATCTTAAAAAGCTAGACCAGGAAGTACAAATTAACCTCTAAGTTATTAAATAGAAGGAATCAAGTAACAAGAGGGGTATCCAATGATATAAAAACCAGAGGAAATCAGTAGAAAAGATTAATTGATGAACTTCTAGCTAGTCTGATCAAGAAATAAAGAGAAAACAGAAATTAACAGTATCAAGAATGAAAGGGGATATTACTACACACATTAATAGTTTAAATTTTGAGCACGTTGAGCCAATAAATTTAACAGCCAGTTTAATCGGCAAATTCCTTTACAGATACAAATTAAGAAAAACAAGCAGAAATAGAATAGTGGGTGTATGTATGAGGATATTAGATTGATACTTAATAATTTTCCATCAAGGAATGTTCAAGCCCAGATATCATTTCACCATAGAAGTGTAAGCATTTAAGAAAGAAAAAGATACCAGTCTTACACAAAGCCCCTAAGAAAATAAAGGAGAAGGGAAAACTTAACACATTCTGTCAGGGCAGCATTATGCTGATAAGCACACCAGAAAAAGACATTACAGGAAAACTAAACTACAAGCCAATATACCTTATAAATACATATGCAAAATTTCTTTTTCTTTTTTTTTTTAAGATTTTATTTATTTATTTGACAGATAGAGATCACAAGTCGGCAGAGAGGCACGCAGAGGGAGAGAGGGGGAGCAGTTTCTCTGCTCAGTCCCAGGACCCTGAGATCATGACCTGAGCTGAAGGCAGAGGCTTAACCCACTGAGCCATCTAGGTGCCCCATATGCAAAATTTCTTAAAATATTAACAAGTCAGTCTCAATATATAAAAGATATAAAAGAAGGTAACACATCGTGGTCATAGCATAATCAGGCAAGAAAAAGAAATGAAAGGCATATAGATTGTAAAGGAAATAAACTGCATTTGTTTGTAGGTGACATTGAGAGTATTGAGAGTAGGATTAGAAAATCCTAGTGAGTCTAGGAAAACTTGTAAAATTAATAAGTAAATTTACCAAGGATTCAGGATAGATACCGAGACCGTATGAAAAAAATCAGTTATATTTTATACACTATCACTGAACATTTAGAAAATGAAATTTTAGGGGCGCCTGGGTGGCGGAGTGGGTTAAAGCCTCTGCCTTTAGCTCAGGTCGTGATCCCAGAGTCCTGGGATCGAGCCCCGCATCGGGCTCCCTGCTTGGTGGGGAGCCTGCTTCCCCCCAACTCTCTCTGCCTGCTTGTGATCTCTGTCAAATAAATAAATAAAATCTTAAAAAAAAAGAAAATGAAATTTTAAAAAACCCTCTAAAAAATCAAGAATATAAAATACTTAGAATAAATTTAATAAGATATGCACAAGACATATATGAAAGCTATAAAACATTCCAAGAAAAATTAAGTGTCTAACTAAATGCAGAAATATGCTGTGTTTATTGTTTGGAAGATTCAGTATGTCAGTTTTCCCTAAATTGTTCTGTAGAGTTAGTCAGTGCAACCCCTATCAAAATCTCAGTGGGGATTTATCTAGTAATTGATAAACTGATTCTGATAGGCTGAAATGTAAAGAACCTAGAATAGCCAAAGAATTTTCAAAAAAGAACAAAGCTAGAGGATTTATACTGCCTGATTTTCAGGCATAATAGTCAAAATAGTGTCCTTTTGACCTAAGGATAGGGAGCCATAGGGTCAGTTGATTTTCACGAAAGTCCCAAGAAAGAACAGTCTGGCAGGTACTGGCATAATGAATTGGATATCCATATGGGAGAACAAACCTCAGCCTGTACACTATACGTTATATAAAAATTAGGTGAAAATTTTAAAAAAAGTAGGTGAAAATAGATGAAGAATCTATATGGTTAAGGCTAAAACTTAAAACTTGTAGAAAAAAAGGAGAAATTTTTGTAACTTTGGCATAGGCAGCAATTTTTTTAGGATACAAAAATACCCTACAAAATTTATCAGTTGGACTCTGTCAAAATTAAAATCTCAAAAGACATTGTTAAGAAAATCTGGAAAACCAGAGACTATGCAAAAATGTCAACAGTACATCTGATAAAAGGCTTCTCCAAAATATACAAAGAACTATTTTAACTCACTTAAAAAAAATTCATGAGCTCCACTTAAAACATGGGCAAAGCATTTAAAAAGATATTAAAAAATATTTTGGGGTAGAGAAACACTTTGAATATGACATAAAATCTTTTGACTATAAAAATTTTGATATATTTCACTGTATGAAAATTAAGAGTAAAAGACACCTTAAAGCAAAGACAGTTCTAAACTTTGAGACAGTATTCACAATACATAAAATTGATAAGGAATTGTTTTCAAGAAATAGAGTATTCTTTTCCTTTTTTTTTTCTTTAATATTTTATTTATTTGACACTGAAAGTGAGAGAGACACCTAGAGAAGGAACACAAGTAGGGGGAGTGTGAAAGGGAGAAGCAGGCTTTCCACTGAGCAGGGAGCCAGATAATGGGGCTCAAACCCAGGAGCCTGAGATCGTGGCCAGGGCTGAAGGCAGACACTTAACCAACTGAGCCACACAGGCACCCTAAAATATAAATATTTGTGTGTGTTTATATGTGTGTCTGCATTTGCATGTTTGTGTGTTTATTTGTTTGGAGGCATTGGAGAAAGAACAAGGCTGTGAAGAATTACGGGGCTGGATCTTAAAATATATGAAAATGCCTAGACAAGTGAGCATGGCCTTTGGGGCTATTTTTTCTCTAGGTATATCTTCTAGTTCCTGCTAAGGTAGCTGAGAGACTGAGAGGCTGAGTAGAACTCTCCAGATTCTTTTTTTTTTTTTAAACATTTTATTTATTTATTTGAGAGAAGAGAGAGACAGTGAGAGAGAGCATGAGCGAGGAGAAGGTCAGAGGGAGAAGCAGACTCCCCGTGGAGCTGGGAGCCTGATGTGGGACTCGATCCAGGGACTCCAGGATCATGACCTGAGCTGAAGGCAGTCGCTTAACCAACTGAGCCACCCAGGCGCCCGACTCTCCAGATTCTTGAGGCTAAGGATAAAAATAGTATTTACGGCCCTCTCAGAAGGGCTTTAGGTTGGAATCGTGAAGGGCTACTCCCTGGGAGTAAGAGTGAGTCAAAAAATGTCCTACCTCCTTCTATCATAGGGATTAAAATTCTACATCACAGCTTCTTAATCTCTAATTAGGGTAAGGTGATCCAGGATTACCAGTGTATCAGGCCTCATTATTGCCAGAAGAAAAAATAAATCTTGTCTTGAGAATGATATCATCACCTGAAGCCTAAAATTGTATCTGTGGTTTTGTACGTTGTCTGGCGCTCAGTTACAAATAATAAGCATCTGAACAAACAAGACAACATGATGGAAGAACAAGAGAAGAAAACTACTGTATACAAAACAGCAGTGATATAAGAGTAAATGACGCAGAGTATACACCCTGAAAGAGCTTGCATTCTAGCAGGGATGTCAGACATGTAAACAATCTAAAGTTTTCCAGATAATGAAATGATCGGACACATACATACTTCAGTATGTTCAAGTACATAAAGATAGAATTTAAAATTACAGCAAAAAACTGGAAAGGAACAAAAGAGCCTGATAAAAATTCTAGAATTAAAAAGTATAACAACAGAAATTAAGAATTTGATGGGTTTAGATCTGGATGGTGGATCATAAGAAAACAGAGTAAACCACTAAGAAAAGGGATAGAAAAATATAAAAAAGAGATAGATAAGGGATTCTTTAAAAAGGTCTAGCATATGTATAATTGATATCTCAATTATATCAAGGAGGGAAAAAGTAAGAGTGAAATAGGGACAGATATGGCAGAGAGTTTTCCAAAAACGGCAGTGGATATCAACAAATTCAGTAAGCTGTGTAATTAGACAAATACTTTCCAATGAAAGTAACACTCTAGCATATTATTAGAAAAGTATAAAAATGAAAAGATACGTACTTTTAAAAGCAACCAATAATAAAAATCTGGTCACCTTCAAAGAAGCAAGAGTTGAAATGACAGCTCATTTTTCATTGGAGACAGTTGGAAACAGAAGATGGTGCAATGTGCCGGAACTGAGTACCTGCTATCCTAGAATGCTGTACTCAGTGAAAATAAATAAAAGTAAAATGAAGGCAGTAAGTGAGAGAACAGGCAAACATGGAGTTGTTAAGGTAGAAGGAAAGTATAAAATGTGAATGTAAATTTGGATTGTGGCTTAAAAACCAATTTAATTTGAATTCTTCATTACTGTGTCATCAAAATTCACTTAAAATGGAGCTCTTAGATGTCAGCAAATGTTGAAGTGCTTAGGTTCAGTAGCAGTGCTAATTCTTTAAACAAATACAAACTGAATATCTAGTGTTTGCCTGTCAAGTGTGTGTTAGGTGAAAGCAATATAGCAAGAAGCAAACACAGATATTTTTTTGTTTATTTGTTTTTTGTTTTGTTTTATTCTAGTGGTTGAAGTAATGATGGTGGGCTGGGGACAGAAATTAAACCAATCACCACACAATAAAGTTGCACTATATAAGGGACATGGGTACATGGTTCTGTGACATGGTATGAGGGATGAATTGACCTTTGCTAAGTCTGAAGGGAGAAGTTAGCTAGGTCAGGAGAGACAGCAGTAGTGTGTGCAGAAACTGTGTCAGGAGACACAATGCTGGAGGATTGGAAAGAAGGCCTGTGTAGCTGTAGCACAGAGAGCAAGAGTTGGTTTCTGTGGTAGATAGAATGAAAAGAAAGTGGGCAGGTAAGTAGAGACTGAGTGCTGATTTGGTGGCACATGTAAAGGATTTAGGACTTTATCCTTAGAGCAGTAAGAAGCTACTGAAATCTGTTACACAGGTGGGTAATATTTGCAAATTTACATTTTGAAAAGATTGCAGTATGGTGAATAGAGTGAAGGCCAGTAATGGATATGGATAGATTACATTGCTATTATTGGAGTATTCTAGGTAATAAGTGATGGTTGCTTGGGCTGATGGGTGGGTACCAGAGAAAATGGGCATATTCCCTAGGTATTAGGAGGTCAATTTGACAGGGCTGGGTAATAGATTGCGTATAAGAGGGAGATAGAAGAAGATATCAAAGTATTATAAACAACTGGAAGACTTGCTTTATATTGAAATGATTACATATTGAAAGGTAGGTTTTGAAAATGTTTAAAAGTGAAAGAATTACTTGAATAAATTAAAGATCATCTATACAGTGGAATATTACGAGGCTGAAAGTAAGATTTATGAAGAATTTTTAATGGTGTGGGGGAATACCTATGGTGTTCCATAATAAAGCAAATATGAAATTCTACATATGTGTTCTTAGCTATATAAATTTATAATAATAGTGAAACATACTAATGATCAGAAATGAATCTTTTTTGACTTATAGACACCTCAAGAAGAACATGCTGTTAATAGTCCAGAACACCTGAGGAAAAAACGTACAACTTCAGCCGAAAGAAATACTTGTCAGCTTTATATTCAGACTGATCATCTGTTCTTTAAATATTATGGAACACGAGAAGCTGTGATTGCCCAGGTATTTGTAATTTTGCTATTATTTTAGGAGTTCTCATACTGTTTCATTACACCTGTATTTTCCTCTAAGAATTAAAGTTATGTTTGAAAAAAAAACCACAAACATATTTTTAGTAATTATACAATACGTGGGATAAATGCATGGATGACTGAAAGAGTTAGGATATTTTAGAATCCTCCAAAACAGGTGTAAGACAGTGATTTCGTGAAGATGATGACACTGGCGATTAGCTTTGAAAAGAAGGTGAAATTTTCAGTTGTGGTCCTATAAGGAGGGAAGAATAGAGGAATCCTTCCAATGAGAAGTATTTAATTTCTGTTTTGTGTTCCCATTGTACTTAGCACTTGTTTTTTTGTTTTGTTTTGTTTTGTTTTTGTACTCAGCACTTTCAGAGTTGTGTTTTTGCATTTTTATCTTCTCAACCCTTATTAAAGTAAAAAGTTTCTGAAGGTACTCTTCAAAATGTCCTTCCTGTTGAAGATGCCCAGTGAAAGTTTGATAATCCATTTTTGACTCCAAATTTGATTTGAGACTAAGAGGATGTAGGTGCCATTAGTATAAATGGTGAATTCATTTTGTTGGTGGTGATGAGCTTAATTTTAGATGTGTTTAAGAGCCAAGTGGTCGGGGTGCCTGGGTGGCTCAGTGGGTTAAAGCCTCTCCCTTCAGCTCAGGTCATGATCCCAGGGTCCTGGGATCGAGCCCCGTATTGGGCTCTCTGCTTAGCAGGGAGCCTGCTTCCCCCTCTCTCTCTCTCTGCCTGCCTCTCTGCCTACTTGTGATCTCTGTCTGTCAAATGAACAAATTAAAAAAAAAAAAAAAGAGCCAAGTGGTCATTCCTTAGCATATTGAAAATGTAGAGTTTGGGAGTAGTTAGCCCTAACCTTAAACTTTCTGCATTGAATTTAAAGATACAGAAGATAGAGTTGAAGAAAGGGGAGAGAATGAAATTAAAAGGAAAGAAACTGGGGGATATCTGTATATAGTGAATAGGATGAGGAAGAGAAGCAATGGGATAAAACGTAATAGTTAAACAGGTAGGAGATTAAATGGAATTAACCAAGAAAGAAACAGTTTCAAAACCAAATGTGTGGCTAACAATGTCATATTACAGAGATACCAAAGAGAATGACTGCAGTGTGTTAATTTACTAGATGGGGTGGGGGAGTCCTTTCACAATATATACATATATCAAATCATCAAGAGGTACACTTTAAACATCTTAGAGTTTCATTTATCAATTATACCTCAGTAATACTGGGAAAAAAAAACTACAGAAGGTAGCTGGTTTTTAGTTATTAGAAGATTATTATTATTATTATTATTTTTAAAGAGTTTATTTATTTATTTGACAGAGATCACAAGTAGGCAGAGAGAGATAGGAGGAAGGAGGCTCCCTGCTGAGCAGAGAGCCCGATGCGGGGCTCGATCCCAGGACCCTGAGATCATGACCCAAGCCAGAGGCAGAAGCTTTAACCCACTGAGCCACCCAGGCGCCCCTATTAGAAGATTATTGATGAGCTTTAAGCTGATAGAGTTGTTAGGGTAAAAACATTACAAATAGTAATCAGTATGTTGGCCAAAGCAGTGAGGGTTTTAAGAAATGTGAAAAATAGAAACAAATATGGCAACTTAGAAACAATATGGAATATTTGGGGGTGAAAGGAGGACGGAGAATTAATGAGCAAGTTGGTAGGAAGAGGAAGATGATCCACTAGAAAAGCAATGTGGTATATAAGAGAAAGAAAAATTGATAGGAAAAGTGTTCTTGAAGGTCCAATAAGAATTGGGGTGAGAATAAAGAAAAATTTCCGTTTGGGAAAGAACTACCCTTTGAGAAAATTAGAAATGGATGAAGTTAGAAAAATTTGAAGGTAAAGAGGGAGGGAAGTAAAAATGAAGTCTCAGTAAAGTATGAAGTAATAATCATTTGTGGAGGAATGTTTGAACTACCACTGTTGGGAATGAAGTAGGAACAGAAAGAATTGGATAAGGGATTACCAAGCCAAGTTGAGGTTCGATAGCATGAATTTATAATGGACCCTGTCAGCACTGGTAGAGCTTTCTTTTATCAGTTTGGCAGCCTGGGCTACTTTTTTTTTTTTTTTTTTTTTTAAGATTTTATTTATGTATTTGACAGAGATCACAAGTAGGCAGAGAGGCAGGCAGAGAGAGAGAGAGGAGGAAGCAGGCTCCCCGCCAAGCAGAGAGCCCGATGTGGGGCTCGATCCCAAGACCCTGAGACCATGATCAGAGCCAAAGGCAGAGGCTTTAACCCACTGAGCCACCCAAGCCTGGGCTACTTTTGAAATTATTGTTAATGCTTCTACTTAACTATCTTAAGTTTATATAATTTCTTTGAAAATAATTTTAAGAGAACATATACATATTTTTACATAAACTGTAGCAAGATTGCTTTTTATAAATGAAGATGGGAAAGTGGTTTTAGAAGCTGGAGTGTTTAGTTGGGAGTCAGCTAGGTAAATAGAAAATCCCTTTATGTTTTATCACCATGTTTAATTTCCTCCTAGAATTTAGGAGCTCTTAATGTATCTTATATTTACATTATTTTCTTTCTGCCATCCCCTCTAGAATAAATCTCTAAATTTATAGGGACCTTTTCTGTTTTTCACCATTGTATCCCTGGCACCTAAAACAGTGCTTAGTGTAGTATATAGTAGTAGTCAACAAAACTTAAAGATAATGTGGACTAGTGCAGAGATAGAAAGACTAAAGTCAGAGAATGACTGAGTATCCTGATATTATCAGGGAATTTTTTTTGGGGTGAGGGGAGGGTGAGAGTGGGGCATGGGAGTGGGCAGAAGGAGAGAGAGAATTCTAAATAGACTCCATGCCCAGTGCAGAGCCTGATGTGCGGGGCCAGTCCCACAACTCCCAAGATCATGACCCAAGCCAGAATCAAGAGTCAGACACTTAACCCACTGAGCCACCCAGGTGCCTCTATCAGGATAATTCTTTAGAAGATGTTTGAACTGAGTCTGACAGATAAAAATATTCTAGGCATAAGGAAATAGCACATGAAAAGACATGGAGGTCTGACATTGTGGGATTGATTGAAGAAACAAAGTTTTATATGATTGAAGCGAGAGTGATTGTTTCTTGCTGGAGCAGAGTCTAGAAAAGGCACAGAATCTCCCCTCTTAGCCCCAGCTCACTAATCTGTTTCATCTTTTCATCCAGTATGTGATGTGGACATTTTAAAATTTGAGTGTGGTGGAACACGAGTAATTCTTGATTTGGGAAAATGGAAATTCACAGCCTTATTCACATTTTAATATTGCCTCTAAAATGTTCTTTTTTTTTTTTTTTTTTTAAATCTGTAGATATCCAGTCATGTTAAAGCGATTGATACAATTTACCAGACTACAGACTTCTCCGGAATCCGTAACATCAGTTTCATGGTGAAACGAATAAGAGTAAGGAATTTCAATAGTTCAGAACAATAAGAAAGGGAAACAATAAGGACAGTGTTTATTATAAGAAAAGTGCTTGCATTTTACTTCATCTTTATGCATTAATAATTAAATTGTATTACTCATCCAGTTTATCTTTATTCTTGGCTTTTACACACACATGTGCAAACAAACACACATAGGGATACCTCGGTTTATGATTTAAAAAGGAAATCTATAGGGCTTTAATCTGGACTGCAAGAGAAGTATTGTCATACTATATTCTATCTGATTAACATGCCAGTTAGAAAGCCCTAGCCTCTCAAGAACTACAGATACAATACTTGACATTCTGCCCCACCCCACCTTATCATTTCTGAGTTTCTTAAGATTTGTCTTGTGTAGTACTTTTCAGAGTGTGTCCCTTTTGGTACTCTAGGGGAGAGAGAAGGGTAGATAGAGTGGCTAAATAAAATTGGAAGTTGGACACTTAGTACTGTGCTCTCTTCTTATGAATTCTTAGTACAGAATTCTCAAATTTGGGAAGTCCTTCAGGACAGGAACTCATAATTTTCAAAACTATTTGACTATGGAACCTTTTCTGTATTAATGTCAACTGAGGATCCAGAGAACTGTAGAACACATTGTGAGAAATGCTTATCTAGATCCACAGGGTCACTGATGATTAATTTTAATGTTATAAATTTAAATAAGTAGATACTAAATTACTAACAAAATTGGGTTGTTTCAAAAATTTTTCAAGTGTGAATTCTATCTATGTGTATAGCTTTTAGGAATCTGAATTCATAAACTAGATAAATGGCTTGAGTTAAAAAAAACATTTTATGTTAGTATTTGCCATAGGGTTTCTTTATATTTGTGCTTCTAATTTTATTAAAATATGATTGACTAAATTATAATTTTTGTTTGTGCATGTAATACATTTAATAGCGTAGCCAAAGGTCCATAGTAGTGTGATGAAATGTTAAATGGGAGTTGAGGGTGAAATGTGGTTTGTAGATAAACATTGTAAGAATTGTTTATAATCAGTAGCTTTCATGTATTTTGAGAGTAATTTAAGCCTTTAAATGAGCAAGTAAAAGTGATAATAATTATTGTTTAGTAGGCAAAGCAATAAAATGCAAACTAGTGGGAAGTAAAGAATATTAGAACAAATTGTAGTGAAACACATTTTTTTTTTTAGTATAATGATTTGCATTATGAAGAAATGCAAGTATGTGAATGGATAGTATGGCACTTGGTTGTTTTAAAGCTTTTAACCAAGACTAAAATTTTAGTTTAAATCTTATCTGAAGATTCCTTGTGACCCATTAATTTGAAATTTATATCAATAAACATTTAAATATTAATCTCATTTGTAATATAGGTAACTACAATTTGGGTGCAATTTTTATTTGTAGCTAATATTTCAGAAATATCAAGGAATTTCATTTCATTGTTTAGTGGGAAAAAGCCACCTATAGCCTGTCTCTAAGCATGTGCTTTTTATAATATATAGTGTGATTGCTTTTGGATATTTTTGTGTTAGATGACCATTACTGATTGTTTTTAGTTGTTAGTAGATAAACTGGAAATCTGTCCTCAGGCAGTTTCCCACAGTAGTATTTTTGCAGTACTGCTTCTGAGTCTCTTGGTTTTACTGAAAGGTATGGAACCTAAAAAGTCCTGTAGTTCTCATTTTATCAACTGTTCTATCCTCTCTTTACTACTGACATTTTCAGTAGACTGAGGACTGCCTTCTAAAAAATGTCTCCTTTCATACATATCCCTTTTTATTCTGTTTCCACAGTTGTATATGTAATTTTCTAACTTGAGGAAGGCAAATTGTTCTAGGACTTCAGAGGATAGGCAAGTGTCCCTGAAAGGAGGCAGGGGCTAATAAATGAAAGCTTTTGTTTGGTAGAAGTTTAGTATCAGAACTGATTATTCTTCACATTTTGTCAGGGAGGAACCTGCACTAGGAATACAGTAGTTAAGTATCAAAAGAAACTTTCTGGAGGAACTCAGCTTGATATATAGTAAGAGAAGAGAATGGGGAGTAAAAAGAAAATTCTTGCCCACATTCAGGGAAAAAAATTGAACTTGCAGTTTTTTGGGCTTGACTCCTATGGTTTTAGGCAAGGAGAACAAGGAAATGATTTGGCTGTTGAGTTGAGGGTCTTGGGTTTGAGATCTATTTCATGTTCTAGTAATTAGCTAAAATTTAGGGGTTTATATCCTTTTGCTTTCCACCATTTAGTACTAAAAGAGACTTGCTCACATGATTAAATTTGAGAAACTCTACTTCTTTATTAGAAGTTTTGAAAGCAGACGTGCTTTTCCATCCCAAGTGTTCAGTATTCAGAAATTTGGTCAATAGTTGCCCAGAAATTTAGTGTACCCAGTTTTTTTTTTTTTTTAAGATATTATTTATTTATTTGACAGATCACAAGTAGACAGAGAGGCAGTCAGAGAGAGAGAGGAGGAAGCAGGCTCCCCGCCGAGCAGAGAGCCTGATGCGGGCCTCGATCCCAGGACCCTGGGACCATGACCTGAGCCGAAGGCAGAGGCTTTAACCCACTGAGCCACCCAGGCGCCCTAGTGTACCCAGTTTTAATTCTCCTACTTACTCAGCCTTTCTTTTTTCCTTTTCTTCTTCTTTTTTTCTTTTTGACTTCTATGATCAGCTTAGGGATGGGGGCAGTGGGAATAATTGTAGAAGCCTTAATTCATGCCTTATTTCCCGTGGATTCCAAGCACATTGTCCAGGCGGGTTCAGAAGAAGGTGAGCAATGACTTTACACATAGGCTTTGCTAACGTTAATTGGCTATTTAAATAGTTGTCTTGGATTTTAGATCAACACAACTGCTGACGAAAAGGACCCTACAAATCCCTTCCGTTTCCCAAATATTGGCGTGGAGAAGTTTCTGGAATTGAATTCTGAGCAGAATCATGATGACTACTGTTTGGCCTATGTCTTCACAGACCGAGATTTTGATGATGGTGTTCTTGGTCTGGCTTGGGTTGGAGCACCTTCAGGTAGCTTATCTAACTATGTCTTGGCTTAATACTTAAAAAAAGCAATTTTCAGGGCTAATTGAATTTTACAAAAGTATAGTAGAAACTGATGGCTGTACAATATCTTAATTTAAAAAGCTTGAGTTAGGTGAGAGAAGTGTAATGTAAGTAGGAAAATAGATGAAATAGCTTTTTGTTTTGAAATGAGTACTAATGGGGAGATAGCCTGACATTTGGTACCTTCAGTGGCTGAAATAATTTTATGAGGAAGAAGTGGTACTTATTACTAATTTTTTCATGAAAGTTAATGTTATTAATTAATTCTTTTTTCTGGGAAAGAAGTCCTTAGAATTAAAAGGGAAAAACTATATTCTTGCTTCTGTTCTACAGTGAGAGAGCAGAGAAACCACACTCAGAAGCTGTAGGTAGAAAGAAAAGAAAGACTGTCATTATTATTATTTTATTTACAGCCTTTATTTTAACAAAGGGTAAGTGTTGCCTGAAAAGTGTTATAAGCAGAAGGCCCCAGTACCCAAGGCTCCACTAACCTTAACACCTGGGCCCGGACTCTGCTGGGGTCTCTGCTTTAGCCATGGAAACTGCTATCACTAAGAAAGCTGGCATAGGATAATGCCATTCCCATTACAGTGGGGATAGGGAGTCTGTAATTTATAGTCTAATAAGTTCAGGAGACTAATTTAGAGAAATACAAATTTATTAATTGAAAGATTGAGTAGAAACAATCCCAGACTCTTTGACTATAACTTTGGCAATACAGAGTTTGATCGGTAGCCTGTCATCTTGGCAATATCTCTTCTGATATATCATTTCTAATTTTTTTAAAACATAGAATGCTTTATGCCCAGTAAGGGAAGCTTTTCTTTTCCTGTGCTTTAATTAATAATTGTTTGATTTGTAATGTATATTTTAACATCTTAAGTAATACTATACTTTAGTTTTTATATTTCTTGCTTTATTTTTAAAGCCAGCAATGAATAATACTTTTACAATTTTCAAGGCTTCTTTTGTTTTTCTTCCACATTTTCATGATGTCATTAAGGTGCAAATTTATGTCATGAACTATATATCATGGTACAGTATTTTTAGAAATTTATATTTGTCTTTTATGTTGATCTGTCCTGGTATTGTGTTACTTGCATTGTCAGCAGATTGTGTAATCTCACTCTTTCCTATGATAATTTCACGTGTTTTATAACTTTTATATTCTGATATTTCTTTTCCCCTTCTTGAGTAAGTTGGATGATTTATGACAAAGTTCATGATTTCTTCTACTTACTCATTAGTAAGTACTGTGAAAATTCAAGGATTCATTTGATTTTTTATTGTAAATTATCATTAATATATTCTCAAAGTGTGCACCGTAGACTAACAGCATCAGCATCACTTGGGAACTTGGCAGAAATGCAAATTCATGGATGCCACTCTGGTCTACTGAATCAGAAACTCTAGGTGTAGAGCCCAACAATCTTTGTTTGAACAGGCCTTCCAGGTGATTCTGATTCACATTCAAGTTTGAGAACTACCATGTTCATATTTTTGTCTCTAAGGAAACTTACTCACAGAATGGCTTTTGGAAGCCAGAGGATTGGATGATTTCAAACCAGAAACTGTTTTACATTTTCAGCTTCAAACTTCTGTTCATTAGGAATATAATACTCCTGAAGGAGCTTGATCAGTTTTTTAAAAGCTTCAGATAGCCTCATGTCTGTAGATGCAAAAATAAACTGTATTTTTAGGATAGTTTTAGATTCACAGAAGAATTGAGCATATAGTATAGAGAATTCCTGTATATGCCCCCCCCATACAAATTTTTAACAGCTTACATTAGATGGTACATTTGTTAAAATTAACAAAATTATTAACTGAAGTCCATAGTTGATTCACTTTTTAAAGTTTTGACCTAAGGTCCCTTTTTGTTCTAGGAACTCATCCAAGACACCACATTACATTTAGTTATCTTGTCTCTTTAGTCTTTTCTTAACTATTATTGTTTCTTGGACTTTGTTTTTGATGACCTTGACAATTATGAGGAGTACTGGTCAAGTATCTTGTGGGATGCCCCTCAATTACAGTCTTTTTGATGTTTTTCTCATGATTAAACTAGGGTAATGGGTTTGGAGGACAATTAATCTTTTTATCTAGTTATTTTGATATTTGAACCACCATTTGTGATGCTACTCATTGTACTGAACAGCAGTGGGCAAAGTTCTCGATTGTAAGTGGGATATGTAACTTGTATTTTTGTCGCAAGTTCTTCTGATACCTCTTTACTCTGTGTTAAACCCCCAACTCCAGTTCTTAGAAATCTTTCTCTAAGAGCTACTGGGAGGGACAGCGGAATGGAGTCCAGAGTGGGAAAGAGAAGGGATCTTTGTTCTTTTTTCTTTTTTTCCAATATTTTATTAGAGAGCCCAAGAGAACACAAGCAGGGAGGTGGGGAGAGGGGTGGAGGAAGGGGCAGAAGCAGACTCCCCGTTGAGCAGGGAGCCCGGTGTTGGGCTCCATCCCAGGACCCCGGGATCATGACCTGAGCCGAAGGTAGGTGCTTAACCGAATGAGCCACCCAGACACCCTGATCTTTGTTCTTTTGATCCGGCTTTTTCTAGTATAGGGTACCTGCCTTAACATAACATTGACAGTTTTCTTCTTTTCCCTTTGCCCTTGGACTTCCTGAACTGAGTTTTATATTTGACCCACATTGTATTTTTTAAAGATTTTTATTTATTTGAGAGAGAAAGCACACACACAAGTTGGGAAGGTAAGAGACAGAGGGAACTCGAGCTGGAGCTGAGCACTGGGCTCTATCCCAAGGACCCTGAGATCATGACCTTGAGCCTGAGGCAGACCGCTTAACCAACTGAGCCACCCAGGCACCCTACATTGTAATTTTTTATAAGGAAAAATATATATTTGGTTTTATTATTTCAGTACCCTTCTGAGGTGTAGGTATTACCTCCATTCTGCAGATGAGAAAACTTGGATTTAGAGATTTTTGTGACCGATCCAGGATCACACAGAACCCAGAGTCTAGACCTTTTGACTCCAGGTTCAGTGCCTTTGGTAGTTATTCTGCTGAGTATTATATACTACAAGATATCTGATAAGAAGTTGAAATGTTTCCAGCATCTTGGCAGAGGTTTTGTATTGTTGGAATCCATTTTTTTGAAAGAGGAGTTATAAGGGTTCTACTTTTTAATATTTAGACATCATTTTGGGAAGAGCACCAGTTTGGGAGCTAGGAGACTGGGTTCTTGTCTGTTCTGTATCTATAAATTTATCTTATAAATTTAGGTAAATCATTTTGCTTCAGTGTGTATTTTTCATTCTAATTTCTTCTCTCTTTGTCCTTCTATAGACTGCATGTTTCTGCCTATAGAGCTTAGTAATTTTTGTGGTTATCCGTTTGTTAAAAAGTACCATTTCATAGCTAATCTGTTCAGCTTGTGATCTGTTACTGTCTCTTAATTTTTTCATTTTTATTTGGCCTAATTAATTTTGATTTTGTATTATTTAACTTAGTTTCATTTAATTCTGCAGATATTTTACTATAAATAAATGGTGGTATGGAGGGTTTTGTTGTGATGTTAATTTTCACAATATTACTCAAATTATTAGCTGAGGTCTTCACTGACTCAGTTTAGCTGGGAAAAACAGTGAAAGTTGAAACATTTGAATAGTAGGTTTTTTGTCTTTAAGTCTTCTTACACTACTTTTTATTCTTACTTAATATCATTCTGTAGTTGGGTACGGCCTTGGTTTTCTTTAATCAGGAAAACAGAACCTCCTGCCCAACTCCATAATAAGTGGAAACAACTAGTGAACTGGGCTTGCTTGGAGGCTACCATTTAAAATTATACAGTGATTAGAAGGGAGTCAAAAAAAGGGAATCTGGTCTTCTAAACAAAGTCAGTGTTGATTATGGATCTGGGAAGATTTCTTCCAAGCTTTTCTTTGTATGAACACAGTTCTGTGTTAAGCAGGTAGCCTCTTACTTAATTTAGAGACTGAAGCATTGATTCCTTAACTAAGTAAATTCCTTGTATTAGATAATCTTTTGCATTTTATTTGGGGCACCCTTCCAACATGCCTTTTGAGAGGAGCTATTTTCTTTTTTAAAATATATTAAGGTATGTTCTTCATGTGTTATCCTTCTTAATGTTATCCTAATGAACATAGTCTCAATTTGGGCAGGACACTGAGTAAGGCTGTCTCTGGAATTCATCTCCATAGTAAATCCTGAACCATTCGGTATTCCTCTGACCATTTGTGAAGAACAATTTTTGAGACATTTCAATTGTTAGCAGTAGTTTCTTAAGTTTAGAAATTTTAGTTTGATTTTACGTATTAGGACTTAAGGACATACAGAGCTCAACTCCATGTTCTCGAGATAACCCATAGCCTATTAAATTCTTAACATGTTTAAAAGTCTAGTTATAAGGCTGGGAGAATTACATCATTAGCATACTACAAGAGGACAGTTAATATTGGCATTTTGTGTAGTCTGGATCGGTCCAAGCAGGATGTTTAACTTCTCTGGTCCCTCCTTATTACTTGTGAATACTGCTCTCCAGACATGAAAGACAAATAAATGCCCTTAGGATATTTCCTGACAACCTGTCAGGGAGTGGGACTGTTGTCTGGTTCAAAATTACTGCTCAGATTAATATTGCATGGTCAGTATGTTAAGTTTTAAGTGTTTAGGCTTGCTCACATCAAAACTGTGCTTGTGGACTCTGACAAGGTATTATATATATTGTTATCCTATAGTTTTTCTAATTTTGGGTCTGGGGTGAAGGTCTGTTTTAAAATTTAGGAGTGATATTCTGTGACTTTAGCCCTCAGATTGTATAGTAGATTTAAAAAAATGTCATTGTACTTCTTTGTTGGTTATTGAGCCATCTATCCATCAGTAATAGCTTTTAACTCAAAATAAAAAAAAATTTTACCTTTCTCATTATTATTCATTCACAATTTGTGTTTTGCAATGATGACTACATGTATTAGAATTTTTACATGTAGAATATAAAGCAGTTATTGAACTTGAGCCGTGGTTTATCTGTAGGTATATATGATATCACTGACTGAGTTTCTGGCACATCAGAACTAGTTGCATTATTTTGTTAAAAATTAAACCATAACTTAGCACTGGGTAATGTATGGAATTGTTGAACCACTATATTGTACACCTGAAATTAACATACCACTCTTTGTTAACTGTATTGGAATTAAAAAAAATCAGTGTGCTACTGCCAAAAAAATATTAAGCCATAACTTACAAAATTAAGTATAGTATTTTGTTTTTTCCATGTCATTGAGTTATTTTAACATATGTTATTAATTTGTAACAAATATTAAACTTTTCTCTAAGAGATACACATTAAAACCAAAAATATTTACTGGGACGCTAAACAAGATGTGAAATTTCAAAGACTATATTTTGGAAGAGAACATTCAGATTTATGTCTGATCTTCCCTTAAACTATATAAGCCTTAAAAATACAGAAAAAATATATTACCAGATTTTTAATACATGCTATTTTTTTTCTTTTTTAACTGATAAAGATTTATGGTGTGAAGTCTTCTATGCTTAATTCAAGTTTGACCGTACTGCATTGGACCAATTTGCGTATGACATATCTTCACTAAGGCAGGATATTAATTTACTATTTGTTTAAAACTATAATTATTACATACAGAGTGCTTATTCATATCTTTTCTAATTTCTAGAAATAGTGATACAGTCCTTAGGATTCATCTCCAAAAGCAGAAGTAGCATTAAAAATATATATTAAATATTCATAAATCATTTGCTGTGTTTTCATTCTGTTCAGTTTTCTTTGTAGAAAAGGTAGTAAGTTCTGAATATCATAAAAGTTCTCCATCTTATGCTAGTTAAAATCTGCATATGGCTTAGTCTTTCAGTTTACTTTTCTGTGGACCTTGTTACTTTCATTTCCTAAATCATGATGATAATTCAAATTCATGTTAATTTTGTGTTAAATTTATTTAAAAATATTTTATTTATTTATTTGTTTGTTTGTTTATTGGGGGGGAGTGAGAAAGAGAAAGAGAGCACAAGATGAGGGGAGGGTCAGAGGGAGAAGCAGACTGCCTACTGAGTGGGTAGCCTGATATGGGGCTAGATCCTGGGACCCCTGGATCATGACCTGAGCCAAAGGCGGATGCTCAACCAGCTGAGCCACCCAGGAGTCCCCTGTTAAATTTTCTTTCTAATATTAAAATGAACAGGGCAGCAGTTGTAGTGTTATGCCATTCCAGCAAATCTGTTTTTAATTGCCTTCTATTATATGCTTTATCAGTGATTTTAAACATTAGGTTTTTTAATGGTTTAATAACTTGGTTGTAACTTTGCATATAGAAAGCTTAATTTGAAATAATTTGATTATCAGAATATCCTAACATTTGATTGTATTTTTAATAAAAACATCAAAGAGAGAAAACCTTTACATGTGAATGTAAACTAAAGAGTTCTCACTAAGAGTCTTTAACAGAGTTATTAAAAGAACTATATTCTTCTCAATACTGTGTACGTACAGACATGGGTTGGCCAGCCAGTTTTGGATTTTCCCATTGTTCTTTTTCTAATTTCTTATTATTAACTGCCTTTAGATGTACAAGTACTTTCATTTTGCTGTTAGGCTATTTTGGCAAGTTACTATTATGCAACAGGTGAACTACAAAGTTATTTAATATGTATAATAGAAGTAGTGTTACAGGTTTTCTTTAAAATTTGAAAGCATTCTCAAGATACATTGGAAAGTCATAATTCAATTTTTTGAACTTATTTTGAAAAAAAATTCAAACTTGCTGAAAAGTTGCAGGAATAGTATAGTGAACTCATGATAGGTTAATCAGTTAACATGTTTCCACATTTGCTTTCTTCCCCTTCTGTCCATCTTCTATCCTTCCTTCCCTCTTAATCCCCTTTTTTTGCCCACTGGACATACTTCTTTTCTTTTGCCCCACAGCTTTAATGAGGTATAACTGACAAAATTGTAAGATGCTTCAAGTATACAACATAATGATTTGATATTCATGTACATTGTGAAATGATTCCCCCCTATAGATGCGGTGACATCTATCATCACATATAGTATTTATTTTTGGTGAGAGTGATTCAGTTTTACTCTTTTTGCAAATTCCTTTATACAATACAGTGTTACCAACTATAGTCATCGCGTTATACATTAGATACATAGACCTTACTCATTTTATAAGTGGAAATTGTACCCTTTTACAAAACTCTCTCTATCCCCCTATTTCCTTGCCAGCCCCTGGCAACCACTAATTATTTTCTTTTTTAAAAAATATGTTGTATATTGCCTCTAAAGATAATGAATCATGTACTCCTGTGCATCACTACTGTTATTTGTAGATGTGACTTTCTCAGAATCTACTTGAGAATATTTTATTCAACTTTCATTTAAATTAAATGTTTGTTTGTTTTAACAAGAAGATATAGGCTTTGATAGCGTAAATATGGGTATATTCAAATTTAACAGAAACTTTTGCTAAATTAATGGGAGTAAAAATTAGGGAATATTTTGATTATGAAGAACATTTTCTTAAGGGCCTTATACTAAGTCCTGGTAGTTTGTTTATGTGTACCATTAAAAGTTATTTGAAATGACTTACTAATCTTGGGCTAAAGAAACTTTTGAGTATTTAATATATGTGGAATATATAAAATGTTTTAATTTAATGTGGTATATGTTAGAAAGTTATTTTCGGGGGTGAATAGATGCTAATTTGGCCATCTTTTGTTCTGAATTAGGAAGCTCTGGAGGAATATGTGAAAAAAGTAAGCTGTATTCAGATGGTAAGAAGAAGTCCTTAAACACTGGAATTATTACTGTTCAGAACTATGGGTCTCATGTACCCCCCAAAGTCTCTCACATTACTTTTGCTCATGAAGTTGGACATAACTTTGGATCTCCAGTAAGTATTGCCTAAGCATTAGATTTTGTAAAGATTATTAAATTTTATATTGAGTGATTTGTTTACAAGTACATATGGATATTTAGGGTTTTTTTAAGATTTTGTTTATTTATTTGACATCACGAGGAGGCATAGAGGCAGGCAGAGAGATGGGGGGAAGCAGGTTCCCCGCTGAGCAGAGAGCCTGATGTGGGGCTCTATCCCAGGCCGCTGATCTGAGATCATGACCTGAGCCGAAGGTAGAGGCTTAACCTCCTGAGCCACCGGTGCGCCTCTAGTTTTTCTTTTTTTTTAACTGAAGTATATAGTTGACTGTTTAGTTTTTATATATTGGAACATAGGAATGTACTTGACGCTACTGAAAGGGAGGAAGATAGAATATTTGCAAGTCAAATACGAAAAGGAAGCATAACAATGCAGGAGTCTATGTAGGCAAGGAATTTTGTCTGTTTCATTCACTTCTCTGTCTGCTGGTCCTAGAACAGTGCCCATGAGCAGGGGGAGGGGCAGAGACAGAGGGAGAGAATCTTAAACAGGCTCCACCCACAGTATGGACTTGGGACTCGAGCTCACGACCCCAAGATGGTGACTTGAGCTGAAATCAAGAATGGGATGATCAACCAACTGAGCCACCCAGGCTCCCCTCACTTTTCATTGTTTAAAGTATGTTTTGAGGGGTGCCTGTGGGTGGCTCAGTGGGTTAAAGCCTCTGCCTTCGGCTCAGGTCATGATCTCAGGGTCCTGGGATCAAGCCCCACATCGGGCTCTCTGCTCAGTGGGGAGCCTGCTTCCCCCTCTCTCTGCCTGCCTCTCTGCCTACTTGTGATCTCTCACTCTGTCAAATAAATAAATAAAATCTTAAAAAAAAAAAAAAGGACATTTGAATGTTAGCAAACTATGGAGTGTTTTTTTTTTGTTTTTTGTTTTTTGGGGTTTTTTTGCTTGGTTTCTGTTAAAGCATTATTGGAGTTTGTTAGATTTGTCTTTCTCTATTGTGGATTGATATTTTAAATTTTTTCAGTGTGAATATATACAAAAGTAGAGAAAAATAGTGCAATAAATTCTTACATGCCCATTATCTAGAACAGGGGTCAGTAAACTTTTTCTATAAAGAGTGTGCTAGTAAACATGCTAGATTTGGAGGGTAACATTTGGCCTCTGTTGCATATTTTTCTTTGTTGTATTTACAATCCTTTAAACATGGAAAACCATTCTTAGCTTGGGCCATATAAAAATGGGCTGTGGCTCTGGTTTGCCAACTTCTGATTCAGATTCAACAGTGACCAAGATGTTGCCATACCTCCTTTCTCTGTGTTTCTTTCTTTCTGTAAGGGATTAGAAGCAAATTTACTCATCCTTAACATATTTCAGTATACATCCTTAAAAAATTAGACATTTTTTTACATAACTGTAATGTAGTTATGATACCTGACAAAGTTAACAATTCCTTTGTGTCATTTAGTACTCAGTCCGTCATATTGATTTTCAAGTGACCTAAAGATGAATGCACACAGAAATACAAAATACTGAAAGATAGTCTTATGATTTTTGTAGGGCTTATTAAATAATGAATTTGGGAAAATATTATTTTACAACTATGTAAATTCATTTTACTTGTACCATATCACTTGTAAAAATGGAAATTTTCTTGAGTTTAAAAGAAAATTATATAGTTGGAGTTTAAAATCCTCAAATGCACTTCTCTAATTTTCTCCTAGTTTGTAAAATGGAAGTGCCATCTCACTAAATAACAAATCTTTCTTCTTCTAAATCCCTATCAGAAATTGATAGATTATTAATACTCTTAGATAAACTATTTAAAATGTGTTTAATCTCTCTGCCTCTTGACTGCTTTTGTTCTTGAGCTTGATACATTTTTTTCTTGTTAGAGGTTCAAAACTTTGAAAGCAGTTTTGTCTTTGCAGGAAATATGTGATCTGCTTGCTTGCTTGCTTTCTTGCTTTCTTTCTTTCTTTCTTTCTTTCTTTCTTTGAGAGAGAGTGAGCATGAGCAAAGGGTAGGGAGAAGCAGACTCCCTGCCGAGCCTGATGTAGGGCTTGATCCCAGGACCCAAGGATCATGACCTGAGCCAAAGGCAGAGGCTTAACTGACTGAGCCACCCAGGCATCTGTTCTTAAGAGAGTAATTGAAATTGTAGAGATGAGCAGAGAACTATTGCTTATGGTTAATTTTTTTTTTTCAAGGGCAAGTAAATGTTCTCTTTTCTCTCTCAGTCCCCTTGATTCCAACCCTTACTCGGGGTGTTGTAGTATTCTTCAGCTACTCCTCTGTCATTTAGGCTAAGGCCTCCCCAATTTTTTTCTTTAATTTACATTTTATTTATTTTTTTAAATTAACATATAATGTAGTATTGGTTTCAGAGGTACAGGTTTGTGATTCATCAGTCTTATGTAATACCCAGTGCTTATTACATCATGTGCTCTCCTTAGTGTCCATCACCCAGGTACCCCATTCCTTCACCCCTCTCCCCTTCAGCAGCCCTCTGTTTGTTTCCTGTGATTAAGAGTCTCTTATGGTTTGTCTCCCTCTCTGATTTCATCTTGTTTCATTTTTTCCTCTCTTGCCATATGATCCTGTGTTTTATTTCTTAAATTCCACATATGCGTGAGATCATATGATAATTGTCCTTCTTTGATTGACTTATATCACTTAGCTTAATACCCTCTAGTTCCATCCATGTCGTTGCAAATGGCAAGATTTCATTTTTCTGATTGCTGAGTAGTAGTCCATTTGTGTGTGTGTGTGTGTTTGTGTGTGTACATACATACATATATATATATACATATATATATATATATATATATATATATATATATATATATATACACATTTTCTTTATCCATTCTTCTGTTGATGGACATATGGACATCTGGGGTCTGGGCGCTTTCCATAGTTTGACTGTTGTGGACATTGCTGCTATAAAAATTGGGGTGCAGGTGCCCCTTTGGATCACTATGTTTGTGTCTTTGGGGTAAATACCCAGTAGTGCAATTGCTGGGTTATAGGGTAGCTCCATTTTCACCTTTTTTGAGGAACTTCCATACTGTTTTCCAAGTGGCTGTACCAGCTTGCATTCCCGCCAGTAGTGTAGGAGGGGTCCCCTTTTTCCGCATCCTAATCAACATTGGTCGTTTCCTGACTTGTTAATATTAGCCATTCTGACTGGTGTGAGGTGGGATCTCATTGTGGTTTTGATTTGTATTTCCCTGATGCTGAGTGATGTAGGGCCTCCCGTATTTTAATGTGCTTGTAAATTACCAAGGATCTTGAAATACAGATTCCATGAGGAGGGGGACAAGTTTCTGCATTTTTTTTTTTTTAGGTAGGCTTCAATGTGAGGCTTGAGCTCAGGACCCTGAGATCAAGACCTGAGCTGAGCTCAAGAGTCATATGCTTGACCAGCTAAGCCACCCTATTCACCTCAGTTTTTACATTCCCAGGTGTTGCTGTAGCTGCCCCTGGTCTGTAGACCACACTTGGAGGGGAATCTAATCTGTTCTCTTTTTACTTCCTGTCTAATCTATTCCTTATCCAACTGCCAGAAATTTTTTTTAATGTAATAATTTTATATTACTTTTGGCTTTTTGTTTAGTGGATAAATTGGTTCAAGTTCTTTGCTTACCCTGTTATGTTTTCCTCTCATACCAGACTACTTTTAAAGACTCTGCCATGCTCAATCACACCCCATTCCTTTGTTCATGTTATTCACACTACCATGCATATACACAGTAGTGCTTACTATTAAATTACTTTTAAATTTACTAAGAGCAGCCAGGACTATAAATTCCTGAGCCCATCTCCTTTGACTTCTTTATCTGAAATCTGTCTTTATCTTTCCTGTTGTACATCTGTACTATGTCAGTGTTACTTTCTCTTAATGGTTCACACTATCGCTTGTGTTTATTTATCCTATCCCAAATCTTTTTTGTACACCTGTTGTTAGCCACTTTATAAGCTCTGTCTTGGGAGGTTGTAATAATAAATGAGACAAGTTTCTGTCTCTTAGTATGAAAGTTATAGTATGTGCTTGCTGTTACTAAATTAATCTTTGTCTAGGTTATAGTTCTGATTGTTTTGATCATGTCACTTCGGTTTACAACCTTATTTCCCATACCTGCTGGTATTGCTCATACAGTTTCCTTATCTTAGCATTTAGGGTTTTCCATCTTTTTTTTTTTTTTAAGATTTTATTTATTTATTTGACAGACAGAGATCACAAGTAGGCAGAGAGGCAGAGAGAGAGAGGGAGGAAGCAGGCTGCCTGCTGAGCAGAGAGCCCGATGCGGGGCTCAATCCCAGGACCCTGGGATCATGACCTGAGCCGAAGGCAGAGGCTTTACCCACTGAGCCACCCAGGCGCCCCAGGGTTTTCCATCTTTTGGGTTTAAGTATATTTCCATTGTTAACTGTCCTCTCCTATCAAATTAAGTTACTTATAGTCCTTTAAAATTTTCTTTTTGCCAGGAAGCCAATTCCTTCTCACCTTTGCCTACTGAAATCTTGATCCATGTTACATAATGTAAATTGATAGAGCCCTTTTGTCATTCATTTGTCATTATGTATCAAGACCCTTAAAATGTTTGACCTTGTAACTCAGAAACTCTACCCTTGGGAATCCAACTTTATAAAAGAAAAATGCAGAATCTGTCAAAGATTTATGTGCATTAAAGTATCTATTACAGTTTTATTTATAGCAAAAAGTTTTAAGCAGCCTAAATGGCCCCACAGTAGGAAAGTATCCTGGATTGCTCTGCAATCATTTAAAAATCAGTGTTTGCCTTATTCAGTTAAGCTGAAAGAAATCATGTATATAACTGTACAAGTGGTATAATTCAAATTTTGTATTAAAATATATAACTACGTACAAGTCAGGTAGGAAGTAGACAAAAATGTTAATAGTAGTTATTATGCATGGTTGAGTATGATTGAAATTTGTCTTCTAAATTTTCTAAAAGAGTATGTATTGTTTTTATAGTCAGAGAAAAATTTTTCTGTTTTCTTGTCAAATTTAGAGTTTCTTTGTGAAACCATTTGAACTGTCAGGACTTTTTGGGGATATAGTCAAGTAGCCTTTATATTCTGTCTTATATTTTGCTTACCCGTATGCTTGTTTATCCCCTGTTCTGAGTATGACAAATATGAATAATTGGCATGCTTGTTTATAACCTCTTCTCCCTCCATGGCCATTAATGATTATCTATTACAATATCCTCTGGCTAGTAAAGTAATAACTGATCAGTGATATCTGTTTGTTTATGTATGTATGCATGTGAGTAAGCAACCAACCAAGTGCTTTTCCTAATGTGGGGCTTGAACTCACGACCCTGAGATCAAGAGTTACGTATTCTGTCAACTGAGCCAGTTAGGCCCCCCCCAGTTAGTGATATCTGTAATAGATTTAGGGGGCAGAGAGTCAGACTAGCCAGGGATATCAAAATATGCTATCTCTTTTAAATAGAATATAGGCCTTTGAGGGCTAGGAACAATGCTTAAACTCATATTTTTATATTTTTAGTTCCTCATAAAATATTGGACACATTCTAATATTTATTGAATTGAAAATATTTTGTGATAATATCAAGAGTTATACAGTATTGGGATTTTTTTCTTTTTCTAAAATTCTAATGCTGAGAATAAATCTAGTGTCATACATTATCCTAAAGCAAATTGAATTCTATAGAATGAAAACATAAAGCAAGGTAATATTGGGGAATAATCAAGAGTTGTTAAATGCTGAATCTAGGTTCAGGGGAACAGCAAGAGGTACCAGGGAGAATAAACGTGATAGGAGAGGTCTTTCGTTTAATAGTTGCTTCAGGGGGTGCACCTGGCTGGCTCAGTTGGAAGCTAGTTGATCTTCTAGTTATGAGTTTGAGCCCCATGTTTGATGTCAATATTAGTTAAAAAAAAAAAAAAAAAAAAGAATAGAATCTTTAAAAAAAAAGGTTGTTTCAGATTAGGGAGTAGAAAATGAAAGTAATTTAGATGGGTTTTGAAAAGAAACATAATGCCTTTGGGCATTCTTTCTTTTCTGGAAGGTGGAATTGTTGGGTATTCAAATAACAGTTTAATTAAACATAGCTTTTATTCTAGGATCCAAATATTTTCACCCTTTTTGGCAAGTTCTGAATTGTTGTTTGAGGAGCATTGTGAGGTTCATTCGTTTGTTTCCTTGTTTTGAGATTTTATTTATTTATTTGACAGAGAGAGCGATCACAAGCAGGGGGGAACGGGAGAGGGAGAAACAGGGAGCCCTATTCTGGGGCTTGATCCCAGGATGCTTGTATCAAGACCTGAGCTGAAAGCAGCTGCTTTATTGACTTGAGCCACCCAGGCGTCCCTGATTTGTTTTTTAAATATCTGTTTCCCAGGGGAGGAAGGGAGGTGGGGGTGCCGGTGCGATCTGGTAATATTCTCTTAGTTGATCTTCATGCTGGTCACATAAGTATATTTACTTTGAGAAAATTTATGGAGCTATAGTTTGGTACTTGGTACTTTTTGGTATGTATATACTTAAGTAATATTTGCCAACACCATAGACTTTCTCTGTACACACACGTATGTCTGTTGTTTTACTCTTGCAAAGAGTGTTTTAGTTTTACCACTTGGCTTTTCTTTTTCTTTCTTTCCTTTTTTCTTTTTTTTTTAAAGATTTTATTTATTTATTTATTTGAGAGAGAGAGAGAGAGATCACAAGTAGGCAGAGAGGCATGCAGAGGGAGAGGGGGAAGCAGGCTCTCTCCGCTGAGCAGAGAGCCCAATATGGGGCTCCATCCCAGGACCCTGAGATCACGACCCGAGCTGAAGGCAGAGGCTAATTCACTGAGCCACCCAGGTGCCCCATCACTTGGCTTTTCTTAATTGTCATTTAAAAATAGCATTTACTGGGGTGCCTGGGTGGCTCAAACAACTCTTGGCTTCAGCTCAGGTCATTATCTTGTAGTGTGGCATCAAGCCCCAAGTTCGGCTCTGTGCTCAGTGTGGAGTCTGCTATAGTCTCTCTCTCTCTCTCTCTCTCTCTCTCTCTCTCCCCCCCCTTTATCTCAAATAAATAAAATCTTTTTAAAAAATAGCATTTACTTAATCTTTCTTAAGTACTAGTTAGTAAGTCAACTCTCTTAGATGCCTATCTTTTATGTACTTAGCTTCATGCCATTCTCTTTTGTTTCTCATCTTTCCTCATCTTTTCTCTCTGAACTAATCATAGTAATTTAGCATGTATATTAAAGAATATTTAGTCATTTTAAGTAGTTTGCATTCCTGTCACTAGTTTTGAAAGTAGGTGCTTATTTTTTTCATTTTATTAAGTTTTTAATTTTAATTCCAGTGTAGTTAGCATACAGTGTTATATTAGTTTCAGGTATACAGTATAGTGATTCAACACTTCTGACTCAATGCTCATCATGATAAGTGCATTCCTTAATCACATCACCTATTTCTCCCTCTCTGGTAACCATCAGTTTGTTCTTTATAGTTAAAAGACTATTTCCTGTCGTCTCTCCCTCTCTTTTTCCTTTGTTCATTTGTTTTGTTTCTTAAATTCCACGTATGAGTGAAACTGTGTGGTATTTGCCTTTATCTGACTGACTTATTTCACATACATTATTCTCTTTGCTCAATCCATGTTGTTGCAAATGGCAAGATTTCATTTTTTTTATGGCTAAATAAGAGTCCATTGTATATATGTACTACATCTTCCTTATCCATTCATCAGTCAGTAGGCCCTTGGCCTGTTTCCATAATTTGGCTATTGTAAATAATGCTGCAATAAACATAGGAGTGCATGGCGAGCTTATTTTTGACAGACTTTATGATGGTTTATCCTCCATTCTACTCCCCCTTTACAGAGTTGTACATTGTTGTGGGTAGACCTTCCCTCATTTTTCCTCCCCTTCTAAGACAGTGGCTCCTAAAAGAGCAAATTGTTTTCCTTCTCACAGTCTAAAACAATTGTAGGATCTTTTTTAGGGAAGAGTCCACAAGCTTCCATTGTTCTTCTGGTGAGAAAATTACATTTAATCAGATGACCTGAAAACCTTATTTTACTTCCTGTTTATGTAACTCTATATTCTGTTTGGCAGCATGATTCTGGAACAGAGTGCACTCCAGGAGAGTCTAAGAATTTAGGACAGAAAGAAAATGGCAATTACATCATGTATGCAAGAGCAACGTCCGGGGACAAACTTAACAACAATAAATTCTCACTCTGTAGTATTAGAAATATAAGCCAAGTTCTTGAGAAGAAGAGAAACAACTGTTTTGTTGGTATGTATGCTTTCCCAACATGTATTTGCAAACATTCAGAAAACTTGAAACACCCATGCCCTTACCACCTCTATTTTATAACTATTAAAAACTTTGCTGTATTTACTTTATAACTTATTTTTTTTTAAACGTAAGTGAAATGTTGCACAGTAAGTCCACCATTAATGAGCTTTGACAAACGCATTTACCTGTATGACCTAAGCACCTATCAAAATACAGAATATTTCTGTCACCCCACAAAGTTCTTTCATTTCTTTTCACTGTCCGTTTCTGCCCCCAACCATTCTCAGAGACAACCATCATTTTGATTTATTTCATTGTAGAGAAATTTTGTTTGTATTACTTCATATAAGTGGAATCATATGGTTTATATTCTTTTGTGGAGGGCTGCTTTCATTCAGCATATTTTGAGATTCATCAGTAGCGATCTGTTTTATTGCTGAGTAGTTAATATTGCTTGCATTGTCTGAATATATCACACTTTGCTCATCCGCTCTCCTATTGTTGAACACCTGAACACCTGGGCTTTTTGGGTTTCGGCTATTGTGAATAAAGCTGCTGTGAAATTCTTTTTTGCCTTATGCTAAAGAAAAGAAGATATAAAATATGTATAATATAAATAAGAATAAAAAATAAAAATATACAAAATTTGTATGTAAGCTAATTTTAAGTTAAAATTCAGTGATATTAAGTACATTTATAGCGATGTGCAGCCATCACCACTACCCATTTCCAAACTTTTTCATCTCTCCAGATAGAAATTCTGTAATCATTAAAAGCACTAACTCCTGCTTCCCTCTCTCCCGACTGGGTAACCTGTTATCTGTTTTCTGTCTCTATGAATTTGCCTGTTCTGGGCCCCTGATATAGATGGGATTGTACGATATTTGGCCTTCCATGTCTAGCTTAGTTCCCTTAGCATAAACTTTCAAGATTGATTCAAATTATAGTTTATATTAGAATGCCATTCTTTTTATGGCTGAATAATATTCCATTGTATGGATAATACCACATTTTGTTTATTCATCTGTTATGCCTCTCTTGCAGCATTTAATATGTTCTAAGTATGTTCTAAATATTCTACCTTGTCCTGTTTCACGTTATTAAGTTAGTTGAGGGCAAACACACCTCCCTTCCTCCTGCTATCCCCTCACCGATGCCCTACTAAACCATTCTTCATTTCTAAAATTTTGTCACTCCAAATGTTATATAAATGGAATCATACATTATGTAACCTTTGAGATTGCCTTTTTGCACTCAGCAAAATTCCCTGAAGATTCATTCAGATTGTTGCCTTTATCAGGAGTTTGTTTTTATTGCTGAGGAGTATCCCATGGTGTGTCTGTACCACAATTGTTTACAGTTGTAGCACAGGCTACAAGGGAACACAGCTCAAACACATGAACCCATCACAAGGCGTATCTGAGTCCAAATTATTCTAGAAAGAAGAGCTTTATATTTAGAAAGTTCATTCACCTGCTAAAGGCTATCTGGGCTATTTTCAGTTTCTGGCTATTATGAATACAGTAGCTATAAACATTTGTGTATAGGCTTTTTATGCGAACATAAGTTTTCATTTCTCTGGGATAAATGCCCCCCAGTCCAGTTGATGGATCGTATAATAATTGTTTGCTCTTATTTCTGCAGAACTGTCAAAGCGTTTTCTGCAGCGGCTGTATTATTTTAGGGTCCCATCAGCAGTGTATGAGTGATCTAATTTCTCCACATCTTTGTCACCTTTTGGCATTTTTATTGTTTTTATTTTATCTATTCTGATAGGTGTAAAGTGATATTTTATTGTGGTTTTAATTTGCATTTTTCTCATGACTAAAAATGTTCATCTTTTCATGTGCTTTATTTGCCATCTGTTTATCTTCTTTGGTGAAATGTCCATGTTTCTTGGCCATTTCTCATTGGATTTTTTTTTTTTTTTCTGTTGAGTTTTGAGAGTTCTTTACATAGCCTGCATACTAGTCATTTGTCAGATATTGATCTGCACATATTTTTCTTCCAGTTTGTTGCTTTTCATTTTATCCTCTTCACAGAATCTTTCTCAGAGTTAAAATTAAATTTTTGTTCAGGCTCAAGTTTGAATTTTTACTTAATATTGATTGGCTTTTTCTTTTAAGGCCTTCTATTTCTTTTAAAAGGGCAGATTCCAATTACATGGATGGTATCGTTTTTGTTAACTGCTGTTGTTATTATCACTGGTAGGTTTTCTAAGACATGTAAAAGTGCTACGTAGTTTCTTTATTTGTAAACTGGATTTTCAGAGTAAACTTTCTGATTGAAGTTGTCTTTTAAAAATGAGCATATTGTAGGTATTATGTAAGGAAATCTGTTTCTTAAATTATAGTGAGATATGTGTCTGTTATAATTTTTGCATTTAAACAGCACCTTTTCCATGTGTCCTAGCTTACTTGAAAAAATATTTCTCTATGAAATAAAAGCCAATGTGCAGTAAATATTGCCTCAGAGGTTTTCTGACTTTATCATTTTTCCTTTTCTCCTAAATTACATGTCCTGTGAATTCTGAAATGATGATTACGAGACTTAAGAACAAAGTCATTATTATTCATTTAGGATATATGTCTATGTTCATGCTTCTAGTTTTAGAGAACAGAATAGGTGGTACAAAATAAAAGAGAGGGAGAGATCTTTAGTTAGCTCTAAGATTTCCTTTAATATTTGATGTGGTTAAGGATAAGAATGAATTTTCTAAATATAAAGCTAGTCTTTCTAGAATAGTTTGGATTCAGATATGCTTTGTGTTAAGTTCAGGTTTTCCCTTATATTTACTCAGTTCTCAATTTTAAGCCTGTGCTAGAACGGTTTCCCACATCAATTTGATGTAGCAGAAAGAAAAGAACACCAGATTTTAGATCCTGGAAATCTAGGTTTGGTCTCTGATTTGCCTGTACTGTGGCATATAGTTTCTGGCAAGTCACAGACTGTCTGGAAGTTAGTTTTCTTTTCTAAAAAGTGAAGACATTTGATTCTTGTCATTTCCCTGCAGATGCTAAAGTTCGGTGATCTTCTCATCTTACAAGGAGTAGCATTCCTCTACAGATGTTAAAGCCCATTGATAAAATTCGAGAACTTTAAGAGAGCCTACAGGTTTTTCTAAAATTATTCACTGTGCTTAGACCAGACTGTCTAATGTTAATGAGCCAAGATTTGACCTGATACTGTTAGCCTTTTGGGAATACAAAAAAAAAATAGAAATAATATGTAGTTCTTCCCTTAGAGAGCTTGGGTCTAGCTGAGGAACAAATTAATGTACATTTAAAAAAATATTTATTGACTAGGAAATAATCAGCTAAACACAACATGGCAATTCTGTAAGACAAAAGGACCCAATTTCTTTAACAAATAAGTAGTGTAAAATTAAAAAGAGAGGAGGGAGTCTCATATATTAAAGGAACACATACCAACCAAAAGCAACCATGGGGTTGAGGATCCTTATGTGGAACTTTGTTTCAAACAAACCAGATGTAAAAAGACAGTTGAGGAAATTGAATATGGATTGGCTATTAGATGCTGTTAAAGCATATTATTAATTTTGTTAGATGTAGTAATGCTATTATGGTTAGATTTAAAAAAGAAAAAACTCCGGTCTCTCAGATTCATCCTGGAGTATTTACAAGAATAAATGAATATGTTGGGTGGAATTGTTTATAGCATATTGTTGATAGCTGTTAACGCCAAGTGATTGGTACATGGGAGTTCACTGTACTTCTACTACTTCTGTGTATATTTGAAATTTTCTGTTAACACAGAAGGTTTAATTTTTTTCCTGGTTGATGAAGCACTAACTTAGTTCATATTTGCGTAATGTGAACAGTGCAATCATTGTTCAGTAAAGCTCAGTGTAGCCTAAATAGAATGTTACCACTTCCAGAAGGGACTTTAGAGGGAACCATAATGTCAAACCTCTTCACTGTACAGATTAAGAAGCTGAGGTCCCCCAAAAGGGAAGTGACTTGCCCATGGCTACATTGCTAGTTATTGACTGAGGTACTGTTAGAATTGAATTTAGGTCTTCTACTGATTTCGAGATTCCTAGTTCTACTTTTTTGTATTCATCAAATTATCCTTTCTCCCTTTGTTATGAGGCTCCAAAGTTTGTGCATTTTAAATCAAATTAATGTGTGCTGACAGTGTTTACTTTGTTTTATTGATTTTCCTCAGAATCTGGCCAACCTATTTGTGGAAATGGGATGGTGGAGCAAGGTGAAGAATGTGACTGTGGCTATAGTGACCAGTGTAAAGATGAGTGCTGCTACGATGCAAACCAGCCAGAGGGGAAGAAATGCAAGCTGAAGCCTGGGAAGCAGTGCAGGTACCCTACCTGTCCCGGGAGTGCTCACGCTGCCACCGGTCAGCCCGGGGCCGTTAGGACCCATTTAAAACTGACCTTAAGAGACACATAGGGTTTGGAAACTTTGTCTTTGTTTGCTGCTGTTTTGTATATTTTTCTGGAGTAGCTTTGATGAGTGCACTGTGGTTGGCAGATTGAGCTCCTTGTAATTGTAGCTTGTGTGGTGGGTGTAAAAAACAGGCAAAAGACAAGACGCTCAATAAAATACACACTGTTCAGTTCCTAACTTAAAAATGTGACTTTCATCCGTATTTTTAGAATTTTAACTTTAAATATTTAGGTAATACTGATTTCATAGACTCTTGTAACTTAGTGTCGTATAATTATTTCACTTGTTAAAATTACTTTGGTAATGGTAGATGTAAGCAACAAAATATTGCCAGTGCACTTCTTTTTAAATGGTTGGTCTGTATATCCTAGTTTGATGTTAGCATATAAATGTGAGAAAAATTGATGAATTGACTAATGTATGATGTTAACTGTCAAACACACTGATAGCTCACCTAATATTAAATCTGTTTTCTATGATAGCCTTTCACTAAAGGCAAGTAGAATAAGAGTGTTGAATACAGTATGCCTTGATTACAAAAACAAGACAGTCACTCTTTTACATTTATAGAATGTTGAAATTTAGTAGCCTCTTAGTTCAAAATCTGAAGTTTTATACCAATAACATACTTACATAAAAGATGAGACTTACAATTTAAAAATTAGGACCATATCTATGCATATAGGAAATAAGCAAGTAGTTTTCCTTAATCTAAAGTTTACTGTTCATTCTAGCCCAAGCCAAGGTCCCTGTTGTACAGCACAGTGTGCGTTCAAATCAAAAACTGAGAAGTGTCGGGATGATTCAGACTGTGCAAAAGAAGGAATATGTAATGGCATCACAGCTCTCTGCCCAGCCTCTGATCCTAAACCAAACTTTACGGACTGTAATAGGCATACACAAGTGTGCATTAATGGGGTAAGCATTTGCTTTATAACCTTTTCATTTAGTTTTATAAAACCTGCTTTTTCAGAATAATTGTTTGTTACTTAAAGCCGCAGCATTCTAGTAATTGATCCTGGTCCCTGTTTTAATAATATCCCTTTCTGTTCCCTCATAAAGCCATAAATATACCGTGTGGTATAAGTGCCTGGTGGCATTCGGTTAGTTACTGACTAACCTTTCATCTTTCCACTGCATGTGTTTGATAGTCTCTAGAGAAAAATAGTTGTATAGCTAGGCATATGACTTTGCACTGCTTTTGAGTTTTATAAATTAGTATTTTAACAGCCTACATAAAAGGACTCTTCTGGTCATTTTATCTGAATGTGAAGCCTTTAAAGCTTTCTTGGCTAGACATTCACTTTACATGAGAAAAATTTAATTTTTCTCTTCTTATAAAGGAGCCATAATAACCAATATAAAATTGATGCTCATCTAATCACTTTCTCTGTTTTTGTTTTGTTCAGATTTTTTTTTAAGTTGCCATTTCTTTAAAAGATTTGCTACCTTGGGGCTCCTGGGTGGCTCAGTGGGTTGAGGCCTTCGGCTCAGGTCATGATCCCAGGGTCCTGGAATCGGGCCCCACAACGGGCTCTCTGCTTGGCGGGGAACCTGCTTCCTCCTCTCTCTCTCTCTGCCTGTCTCTCTGCCTACTTGTGGTTTCTGTCAAATTAAAAAAAAAAAAGATTTGCTACCTTATTTGCACTTAATTGTTTTTCGGGTGTGTTTATATGATCCACTTCTGATATTAATCTATACTTTTTTGTTCCCCATGGTGTTTCTGCTTAATTTTTTTTTTTTTTTAAGATTTTACTTTCTTATTTGACAGAGATCACAAGTAGGCAGAAAGGCAGAGAAAGAGGAGGAAGCAGGCTCCCTGCTGAGCAGAGAGCCTGATGTAGGGCTCAATCCCAGGACCCTGGGATCATGACCTGAGCCGAAGGCAGAGGCTTTAACCCACTGAGCCACCCAGGCGCCCCTCTACTTAATTATTTTAGCATCAGAGGTGTATACCTGTCACTGTGAACAATAGGTTTGACTGTAGAGAGATTAATAACTGGTCTTTTATTTTTCTTGCAGCAATGTGCAGGTTCTATCTGTGAGAAGTATGGCCTGGAGGAGTGTACCTGTGCCAGCTCAGATGGCAAAGATGATAAGGAATTATGCCATGTCTGCTGTATGAAGAAGAGTAAGGATTTTAAAAACACAAGAATATAAAATCTGTTTTAAAACCTAATTTTTCTCCTTAATTTTTTTAAGTTAGTTTGTGTATTTATTTATTATTATTTAGTAATCTCTAGACCCAATATGGGGCTTGAAGTCACAATCCTGAGATCAAGAGTTGCATGCTTCTTTGACTAAGCCAACCAGGCGCCCCTAAAATTTTTTTTTTAAAGTAAACTCTGCCCCCAACGTGGGGCTTGAACTCACAACCCCAAGATCAAGAGTCTCATGCTGTATCAGCTGAGCCAACCAGGACTCATTTTCCTCTTAAGTTTTAAGCATTAAACATTGTTACCCAGTTTGGACAGGTCATTTCCACTGATACTCGTCCTCTTTGGAAAATTTTAAATGTAGCGTAGCATTTTGTTTCTAGTATTATGATCCCTACAGCGTTTTAAAAATGATAAGCTAGACAAAAACCTGCCAGCTTTATGGCAATAATTAATATAAACACCATTAGCCATTGTAGGTACAAAATCAGGTGTTGCTGGCTATTTGTTTATATTGTATGTTTAAGGCGAATTACCAATGGTGTTATCCAGCCTAACCAATGCAAGTCTATATAACATGTCATAGTAATGATTTTAGGCAGTTTTTTTCCTTTCCTCCCTCTCTCCCCAGCTAGCCTGGTAGGAAATCTGATCTTCAACTTATATTTGGCACTTCTTTTCCAGTGGACCCATCAACTTGTGCCAGTACAGGGTCTTCGCGGTGGAGCATGCACTTCGTTGGTCGAACGATCACCTTGCAACCTGGGTCCCCTTGCAATGACTTTAGAGGCTACTGTGATGTTTTCATGCGGTGCAGACTAGTAGATGCTGATGGTCCTCTAGCCAGGCTTAAAAAAGCAATTTTTAGTCCAGAGCTCTACGAAAATATTGCTGAATGGATTGTGGTAAGTATAGTTTTTATTTATAAAGAAAACTTATCTTAACTTTTTTTTTTTTTTTTTGGTAATTTCACCTGGTCAGCAGTCACCAGTGTTAGAGAAAAATCACTTCTTTCCTATTTATACTGAAATTAACTTTATCAGTTCAATTATCCCTGTGTATTATTTTCTTTCAAAGTGGTCAGAAACCCCATATGTATATTATTCATAGAGTACATGGTAGATGATGGGGAGTCCTTCTGTTTTACTCTGCTCCCTGGTTCTTCTCCCGAGTGGGTTACTTCCTCTTCTGGTCGATATTATTAGGGCATTTTCCTCAAGTTGTCCTGGAAAGGCTTGCTTGCTTTTTATGTTTCTCCTTTGTCTCAATATGACAGATAGCCAGCTGCAGCTTCTACTTTGCTGAAATAGAAATTGGTGATTTTTCTGCAGGCTTTTTCTGTTTCAATATAATTCCTTGGTTTTTATCTTGTCAGTGATCAGAAATGTTGAACAGCTAAGATCCGATATAGAGCGTTTTGCAGATTTGTTAATGATCATGGATGTTCATCTGGCATAAATCCACTGAACTAAAATATTTTTAAGCCCACATTTCTCCAAGCTGTACAGATGTTGAATTACCTGAAATTTTCTTAAAAGATTGCTGAGAATGACTATCTGAAATCACTTAAATATTCATGTTTCTAAGTGATTACATTAAAATATCAGTAGGAAATTTGCAAGTGTATATTTGAACGTGTGCTATATGTGAATTGAATGAGTTTGCTTTGGAAATTGACTTAGAACTCAGGTCCTCCTCCCTTCCCCCATTCCCAAATTGTTTCTTACATTTTTTGTGTGTGTTCGGGACTGAAGATGCCTTAAAGGCACAAAAAAGTCATCTGTGGTTTTTCATCCTTTTCGGTACTCTTGTAATAACATTTGTAATATACAAACTTTGAAATTATCTCCAGTATTAAAATGGTGTTTATTGGGATGCCTGGGTGGCTCAGTTGGTTAAGCCCCCCGACTCTTGATTTCGTCTCAGGTCATGATCTCAGAGAGGTGAGATTGAACCCCAAGTGGGTTCTGCACTCAGCAGAGAGCCTGCTTCTCTCCTCCCTCTGCCCCCCTTCGCACATGCACACACTTGAACGCACTCTCTCCAATAAATTAATAATAAAAAATGATGCTTCTTAAACATATGAAGAATAATACTCCACTTGTTAGAGTGTAGGATTTTTAGATTATATCATGATTATGAGGTAGAAGGATCATTGAACCTGGATTTAGGAAGCCTAGGATTTATTTATTTGTTTTTGGAGAATACTTTTAATTTTCCTTTCCTTTTTTTTTTTTTTTTAAGCGCTTTGTCCAACATGGGGCTTGAATTCATGACCCTAAATCAAGAGTTGCATTCTCTACCTACTGAACCAGCCAGATTCCTCTAAGAGACCTAGGTTGTAAACCAAAAGTGGGTCAATTGACTTAACTTAGGTCTCCTTAAAACATGATATGTTACTCATTTTCTTACTCCTGTGCTTGGTGCATAATAGGTGTTCAAAAAAATATCCATTAAGCTGAAGGTGCCTTTGGCACCGTGGCAAAGGTGAAAGAGTATAGGCTTGGGAATTGTGCAAGGATTCATATCATCCTCTGGCATTTGTCAGATATGTGACTTTAAGTAGCTTACCTTTCTTGGTCCTTTACTTCCTTCTTTTCAATTCAGATCCAGGCCCCCCCCCCCAATTATCTCTGATAAGAGTAAGTTGAGATCTGGTATACTTGTCAACTATAGAAGACAATATTTGAAAAAGTAATCTGATAATGGAGATCTCAGAAGTATGTTCTATTTGAGTGTATGTTGTGCCAGATATTTTAGGTTTTCAAGGTAGTGAATCATATCTAAAAATAATATTTTTTTACTTTTCTCCATTCTCTCTAATTTTGATTCCTTTATTTAGCATATCAAAAGCTCCTTCATTCCCATTTCAAAAATATTTAAGGGAAATGATTTTTTTAAAAGTATTACTTTTTCCCCCCCAGGTTTTTTCTTTTTTTTTTTTTCTTTTTAAGTGGGCTCCATGCCCAGCATGAGGCCCAACACAGGGTTTGAACTAACGACCCCGAGATCAAGACTTGAAATCAAGAGTCAAATGCTTAACTGACTGAGCCACCCAGATGTCCCTAAAAGCATTTTTAAAACGTTTTTTCATATTTAGATTTGAGGATTTAGTGAAATGCTTCTTAAAATGAATTAGCAATATGAGGTCTTTTCTTGTGTTCTGAAACTGATTAATCAGGCACTTTTAGTTTTATACAAGTTTGCCTTAAGTGAGTGTAGAATGCTTTCATTTTATGTCACTGTTGACATTCCCATGCCACTCTTTCAGATAGCATGGTCCATAATGCTTGGAGAGAGCCAGCAGGCTGCTGCTGCATTTGTGGGCATTCCCAGGCCAAACAGTTAAGATAACAAAAATCCAGTTTCTTAGAAGTTATTTGTCTGATTTGTGTTCTGTGCAGAGTTCACTTGCATAGCAGAGGTTACATGAATGCTTCACGGTCTGGTTTTTCACCATGTCAGGAAAGTGTCCTCCTAGTTAATAAGCTAGATTATTAGGATGCTGTGGTGTAAGATGCTGTGATAGGAAGGAGGGTTAGTTTCACTGACTTTCCTTTCTAGTAGGGCCAGTGGCTTTTATCTCCTTTCTGTAGCATACCCTGGCACCTTTACTCCTCAGATTGTGTAGAGTAAGAAGAATCTGAACAGTTTAATACTTTTCAGGGCATGAGTTACTGACTGCTGCTGGTATCACGGAAATGATGTAAGAAAACTTCTACTTTTTTTTCTGGGAAAAGTTTTTGGTAGTATTTTGAATGTATTTTTTTTTAAAGATTTTATTTATTTATTTGGCAGATAGAGACCAGAAGTGGGCAGAGAGGCAGGCAGGGAGAGAGAGAGGGGGAAGCAGGCTCCTGGGAGCAGAGAGCCTGATGCAGGGCTCGATCACAGGACCCTGAGATCATGACCTGAGCGGAAGGCAGAGGCCCTAACCCACTGAGCCACCCAGGCGCCCCTTTTGAATGTATTTTTAAAAAATATGTTTGCTATATTTGTATCTGGCAAAGAGATAATGATAAACATCCTTTGGATTTATTAAGGAGTCGCCTAGTCGTTAAAAAGTTTGAAAGCGATTACCAAGAAATCTATAGAGACCCTGCATCCTTATCTCCTTTTTTTAAAAACAGGGTTGAGGGCTTTGGTAGTTCTTTTTCACTTTATTCCATAGTTACTGATGTGTTCACATCTTCTATATCTTTTGTATTAGATTTGACATTGTAGAAAACCATCTTTGACTTTGATTTTTTTTCAAATTTATCATTGTATTTCTCCATCTTTTTGAGGTTTATTTACATATTTGAGAAGGAGACAAAGCATGATTGGGGGAAGGGGCAGAGGGACGGAGAGAATCTCAAGCAGATTCCACACAAAGTGCTGAGCCCGACTTGGGGAGGGGGTGAGTGGGGGGCTTGATCTCACTACCTGAGATCATGATCTGAGCTGAAATAAAGAGTGGACATTTAACTGACTAAGGCACCCAGGTGCCCCTCTCCATCTTTTTAAAAGTAATCTCCTGTTATTTTGTTACTTTTTCCTTTTTGTTTAGATTTATCAGTTTTTCTTTTTTAAATTATTTTGATAAGAATCAATTGTATTTCTCATTTTTAAATTAATTTCTTCTCTCATATTTTGTTGTAACTTTATGAACCTCAGTATTAAGTATCTGTTCTTCTTTATGAAAGATTGAAGCAAGTGTTTCCTGAGTGCTTCATAGAACACTAGATGTATGGGTTTAGTAGTCAAATGAATCTGGAAAACATTATATACTGTAGTCCTCTCTTAGATACTTATGAGAATTTTGTGGGAGGTCCTACAGTAAAAAATCCTTAAATTTCATTTTCCAAACTTACTTGACACTAGAAATCTTTATTCACGTAAGGCTTATTAAACCCTAAATATCCTTAGAAGTCACTTGGGGGAACATGGATTAAGATCAGTAATTCTTGGGGGCACCTGGGTGGCTCAGTAGTTTAAAGCCTCTGCCTTCGGCTCAGGTCATGATCCCAGGGTGCTGGGATTGAGCCCCGCATCGGGTTCTCTGCTCAGCGGATAGCCTGCTTCCCCCTCTCTCTGTCTCTGCCTACCTCTCTGCCTACTTGTGATCTCTGTCTGTCAAATAAATAAAATCTTAAAAAAACAAACCAGTAATTCTTATTCCTGGTTATTCATTAATTAGGGCTTAGACTAATTAATTCAGAATCTCATGGGATGGTGCTTAAGTATCTGGGTCTTTTAAAAGCTCCTCAGCTATTTCTGGTGGGGAGCCAGGACTGAGAACCAACCATTTATTTAGTACCAGGGGTCAGCAGAATGGCTTATGAGCCAAATCTAGCCCACTGCCTGTTTTTGTGTGGCTCACGGGCTAAAAATATTTTCAAGTAGTTGAAGAAATCAAAAGATATTACTGAAATAACATTCCTTTGAAAATTATATCAGTTCAGATTTCAGTGTCCATAAATAATGATTTATTGGAGCATGGCCACACCCATCCATTTCCATATTGTCTATGGCTGCTTTTGTACTTTGAGTAGTTGCAACAGAGACTGGCCCCCCAAATCTAAAATATCTATCTGGCCTTTTAGAGGAAGTGTTTGCCAAACCATAATCTAGAGCATTGGATTTCAAAGTATGGTCCCCTGACCAGCAGTGTCAGTGTTGTCTGGGAACTTGCTAGAAATGCAGATTATTGGGCCTCATCCTTGAACCACTGAGACAGTAGGTGATGGTGCATGCTCAAGTTTGGGAACCATTTTTTTAGTCTCTGTAGTGTAATGACTCATTTTTTAAAAGGCTTATGACAGAATTTTCTACTCTGTCATCCTCACATGTTAAAATGGAGGGTGGATGTGGACCTTCATTGTGTGGTAGAATAGGCCACGTAGCTATCATTTGTGAAACCTGAACAACAAAGATGCAGTATTGTCATAGGGCTTAGCATATGGTAGGGATTCAGTATATATTTGCTAGATGAATGTAGCAGATTTCTTAAATGTCATAATGTATATGGAAGAGAATAAAAATTGTGCATATTATCTTAACTTTGAAGCTATAATATCTCCAGGTTTCTCTCAGCGGTATTTTATCCTGCTTGCTCAGGCTACGATGAAAGTAACTAAGAGATGAGGAGTCAGTTGCTTTCAGCTTGGCAGATTGGTGTGAGGGGTGGCACGTGGGGGTGTTGCAGGATGGAAGAACATTTAGTCAAAGTCTAGACACCAGTATATTCTGAAGGATAGAAGGGAAGCCTTTTGTCCCTGCAGGGTGGCAAAACTGGCATCACCACAAGGAGCTGTGGGCCCAAAAAGACTTTGTGAGCAACAGAAGGTCTAGAGTCATTTACGGGGAGTGAGTTGTCAAACTCTGGAACATTCACTGAAACGATTATCTGGTTGAGTTTTTCTGGAGATTTTTTAAGATTTTATTTATTTGTTTTAGAGAAAGAGTGTGTGCGTGCTCAAGTGCATGCTTACGCACAAGAGGGGGAGAGGGGCAGAAGGAGAGAGAGGCAGAGAAGTGGGCTCTGCACTGAGTGCAGGGCCTGCCACGGGGCTCCATCCCAGGACCCCAAGATCATGACCTGAGCTGAAACCAGGAGTCAGGTGTTCAACCCACTGAGCCACCCAGATGCCCCATGGGGATGTTTAAAATACAGTAAAGACTTTCCTGTGTCTGGAGAGACTTGAGTGTATGTGTTGCTCCTTCTTCCTCACAGTTTTCTTTTGGGTGATACCTCTTTTATCATTTTATAATCCTATAGGTCCCTTTTGTTTATTTAGATTATTAAATAAAAAACAATTATAATTAGTACATAATAAATTAGACTGGTAAATTTTGACCTTTTAATTTGTAATTTTTACTTTTTTTTCTACTTTGTGTTCTTTTGGCCATGTAAATGACTCTGTTGAATAACGTCTGTCTGTTTCCTTTGTAGAATTATTTTCTTAGACTTGATTTAGTGCTTGGTAACTGCAAAGCTGTGTCTTAACCTTTTGGTTATCTTCTCTTTGTCTCAAGTTTCACTCAACCCCCTTGTATCTATGAAAGGCGAGAGTTCACGCATAACTTACACTCATTAAATGTTTGTTGAGTTAGTGATGGCTCTCCTTTCTTTGATATTCTAGCAGGTGGACAAATTGTGGTCTTTTCTTTACAGATGAAACACATATTTTTCATTTGTTAGCCTGGTTTGGTATTCTTTCCTCTAATTTTATAGTATGTATAATTTCACATTTAACCAATTCTATGATAATTCTCTTTTAAAGGGAACATTAAAAATACCCTCAACCAAAGGTGGCCATATTTATTTACTACGCTCTCAAATACACCATTGTTTTGTTTGTTTAGTTTTTCTTGCTGTATTCTCACCACTGTGACGTTTCGTTTCCCCACACACTAAACTCAGAGGAGCTGCTGTTGTCGTCACTAAAACATCTCAGGCTGTGGGCTTTTGAGATACGTAGTTAATTACCTGGAAAAATTTGGAGGAAGTCCAAGAACACTGCTAAAAGGAACTGGAAGTCCATTGGGAACCGGATGCCATATTTTAGTAAATGTTTATTGATCTCAACTGGACCTTCAGCTTTTGACTTTTGTTTTCTACAGTTATAACCATAACTAAATCCAGGCTTGCTTTCTTATCTGCTTCTGTTCTTCTCATACTACTTGCATCTTGTATTTAAGATGTCTTAGGTACTAAAAAACTAGTATCAGAGATATCAAAACCACTATTTTTTATATCCTGTCTCAGTCTTGTCACATTATTTGTGTGGGCAATCTAGAAATAACAAATGAGCTGTTTAGAAGTGTTTATAAGAGTCGGTGTTTGCTGTAGTGACTCACTGGTAATAACTACTCCAACAGGTACTTTTTTGTGGGACAGGTACTAAGTTTATAGCATATAAATTCAGGGAGCCTGTAGTCCAGTCTGGATTCGAGAAGACAAGCACAGAGAAACATATTTTCATTTCTGCCTGGTGTTTTCATAGAAAATAGGGAAGACCTATTTAGGGAATACCTCTTTAAAGAGGTGATACCAAAACTAAATTCTGAAGGACTAGTAGAAATAGAGCGTACAGATGGATGTTTTATGAATAGGGAGGATCTAAAAAGTCACATTTTTTTTTTAATTAAAAAGTCTTGTTTTTACTTTTTTTCTTTTTGTAAGTGTGATTATCCTTTTTTTTTAAATTGGCAAAGTAATGCATTGAAAAATAAGCCACCTTTTCCCCCTGAAGCCCAGTCTTCTCAAGATGATTTTTTGGTATGTTCTTTAGAAACCACCTATACCATTACAAGAATGAATGAATGAATGAATGAATTTATTTGTTTATAGAGAGAAAGAGAGCATGAGTGGGTGGGGAGGCGCAGAGAGAGAGAGAGAGAGAATCTTAAGCAGGCTTCACACCCAGTGCAGAGCCTAACGTGACACTCGATCTCACAACCCTGAGATTATGACCTGAGCTGAAATCAAGAATTGGATGCCCAAGTGACTAGCATCCATATAGATACATATACCTATATACATACATGCGTGTGTGTGTTTATTTACTTATTTATTTTAAATCTATTTATTTATCTTAGCACAAGCAGGAAGGGCAGAGGGAGAGGAAGAGAGAATTCCAAGCAGACCCCATGCTGAGTGTAGAATCCAACATGGGGCTTGATCTCATGCCCCGAGATCACGACCTTAGCTGAAACCAAGAGCCACTTATTGAACCAACTGTGCCACCCAGGCACCCCCCTCATATGCATGTATGTATGTATGTGTGTGTGTGTGTGTGTATATATTTTCTTTTTTTTTTTTTTTAAGTAGAATCATATATGTGCTTTGCTGTACTTGATTGTGCTCAAGTTTTTTTTTTTTCCTCCCTCCTGCTTAATGGTTTTAGAGATCCTTGTGGGACGGTTTTAAAGAAGGGTTTTACAGAGAGGAATGGCATAGTCAATTCCATATTTTAGGTAGTTGTAACACTGATGACCATGTAGAAGATGGTTTTAAGCAGGGAAAACTAGAGGGAAGGAAATATGTTAGAAAATACAATGGACTTTAGGAATAGATGTGCATCTCCTGTGGCTAGCACATCATCCTGAAAGTAGGAAAACCATTGATTCTTGGTCCTTATGGATTGGATCACATTGGAGGTAATACTACAGGATCCCAGGATCCTGGGATGAAGTGCCATGTTGGACCCTCTGCTCAGCCGGAAACCTCTCCCTCCTCTACTACCCCTGCTTGTGTTCCTTCTCTTGCTGTCCCTCTCTCTCTGTCAAATAAATAAATAAAATCTTAAGGGAAAAAAAAAAAAGAAATTAATCTTATATGTGGTATCTGTACACTTCCCAAAGAACAAATGTTCTTCAGAAATTAAAATGTAATATATATATTTTATGTAATATAAAATATTCTAAAAATATTTTGCAATTTTTTCAGTAGAAAAATCTGTTTATTTCTAGATTTATTGGTGGGCAGTATTACTTATGGGAATTGCCCTGATCATGCTAATGGCTGGATTTATTAAGATATGCAGTGTTCATACTCCAAGTAGTAATCCAAAGCTGCCTCCTCCTAAACCTCTTCCAGGTAAGACGCTTTGAGCAAGATATGTTTTTTTATAACTTTGAACTGTTCAGCAGGTAGAATTGAATGATAAATGGGTCTTTTAACAAATTTCATAGTGCTTTCTCTTTGAGAATAAGATTAATAGATGAATTATTTGATTTTTAAGTATGTTTTTTGTCAATCCAATCTAGTTTGCTAATGGCTACCAATTTAATGCTAATCTGTCTTGAGTCACTAAAAATATTTAGATTTGGACAGTTATATTTTTGCCTGATACCTGTTTTCTCTTTTCTTATTTTTTGTATTCTAAAATCTTCCCTTCTTTGTTTTTATTATGATAGGCTACTTCTAAATGATTGATTATTCTAATAGCTGTGCTTCTGTTATTGTTTCTATTGTTTGTGCTCTTGAAATGTTTTCTGGCACATAAATTCATTTTCCTGAGGGTTGATGCTTATGGGGAAATAAAGATAACAGTCTGTGGGAAGGGCTTAGGATGGAGGCTTCAGTCACCAAGAAGGTGACTGTAAAGTGGTTTTTACTCTCCGTCTCTGAAAACAATTCCTGAGGTTTGGGGTCCACCCTTGACCTCTCATGGAGACACAGCATTGGGAGGAGGCTTTCTTTACATTTGCTCCAGGGATTTGGAAAAGAAAAAGGTGAGGAAGCAACTGCTCCAGATTATTTAGTTCCCATCTGTTTGTGCCTCACCTTCCCCAAGCTATTTGTGGCTTCTGTGCTGCCCTCAGAAATGCCTGCGCCAGAACTGTTCACTCTAGGTGTGGGGCAGACATGGTGCCATAATGGTGGGGGAGAACGAGAGGTAAATGACAGCTGTCCCTCTCCTGCCTCCCACAGACTTCTTGTGAAGCCTCTCACCTCAGGCCAAGTCTGATACCCTATACAAAGTAGTTTAAAACTAGGGGTTTCTTAAAAATTTTCCCTCAACTGTTTGCCTAAATTTACCTATCTTGGCACAAGAGAGCTCAGTAGTCATGCTTGGGACAGCGTCTTGGTGGGAATCAGAGGAAATGTGATTTTGATGTCATTGCTTTTTGTAAATTGACAGTGTGAGCACCATAGAATTTATATTAATTTCCTAGAGATTTCTAAGGGCCGCATAACACTCATTAGATATGTTACCAATTATGATCTCATGCAACATAACAGTTTTTTTTACTTGATTTCACTTTAAGCAAATTCTACCTTTAAAAACTTAAAAAAACAAAAAGAAAGAAAACCAACCCTAGCAATTATCGAATCCTCCCAAAAAGCACTTTTACGTGAATTGTCATATAATCCTCACAGATTACATAGACAGGCTGTAGGAGTTCATTATTACCCCTGTTTTACAGACTAGGCATCTCAGTTTCAGAGAGTTTAAGTAATTTGCTCAAGGACTCTGTAATTTATTCCTCATAGATTCTGTCCTCAGAATATGTATTAACCTAATAGTTATGTCTTTTGAGCACTTGAAACGTGCCGAGTTAACAGTGAGATGTGTTGTAAATATAAATTATATACCAGACTGGGAAGACTTGGTATACAGGAAAGAATGAAATAGTTTATTAATACTTTCTTGTATTGATTACACCTTGAGGTGATATTTTGCCTACGTCAGATTAAGTGGAATAAAAAAGTTACTAACATTATCTTGCCCATCTTTTTGATCTTTTTCATTATGGCTACCAGAAAATTTAAAATTACATATATGAGTTGTATTTCTGTTGGATAGTGCTGATCTAGAACCTTTCTTATTGAATCGACAGCTTTGTTTTTTAAGATTAAAAAGTGCACAGTATATCCGTTTTACTTTTGTTTGTGATTCGCAGGCACTTTAAAGAGGAGGAGACCCCCACAGCCCATTCAGCAACCCCAGCGTCAGAGGCCCCGGGAGAGTTATCAAATGGGACACATGAGACGTTAACTGCAGCTTTTGCCTTGGTTCTTCCTAGTGCCTACAATGGGAAAACTTCACTCCAAAGAGACACCTATTAAATCATCATCCCCCAACTAAACCCTCACAAGTAACAGTCGAAGAAAAAATGGCAAGAGATCATGTCCTCAGACCAGGTGGAATTACTTAAATTTTAAAGCCTGAAAATTCCAATTTGGGGGTGGGGGGGGGTGGAAAAGGAACCCAATTTTCTTATGGACAGCTATTTTTAACCTAATGGCACAAAGTCTTAGAATATTATTACGTGCCCCGTGTTCCCTGTTCTTCGTTGCTGCATTTTCTTCACTTGCAGGCAGACTTGGCTCTCGATAAACTTTTATCACAAATTGAAATATATATTTTTTTCAACTGCCAATCAAGGCTAGGAGGCTCGACCACCTCAACATTGGAGACATCACTTGCCAATGTACATACCTTGTTATATGCAGACATGTATTTCTTACGTACACTGTACTTCTGTGTGCAATTGTAAACAGAAATTGCAATATGGATGTTTCTTTGTATTATAAAATTTTTCTGCTCTTAATGAAAAATTACTGTTTAATTGACATACTCAGGATAACAGAGAATGGTGGTATTCAGTGGTCCAGGATTCTGTAATGCTTTACACAGGCAGTTTTTGAAGTGAGAATCAATTTACCTTTTTATAATGATGGAGTTGGTTCTGATATTCATCTTGTCTTCATCCAATGGCTGCTGAGAGCACAGGAGTGACTACGCTGAAGAACACAGTTAAGTGTGCAAACTGGACGTATGCAGCATACTACTTCAGAGTCCGTTCTTACGTAAATGTCTGATTTCTGCTTACTTACTTTAAACTTTCTAATTCCAGTTTTGAATTGATAGGTGAAATTTTAATCACGCTTTGGTAGAAATTATGTCAATGAAATGAGTTTTTTATTTGTAGCCTGTTATTTGTGTTTTCCATATATCTAAAGTATGCTAATTATGTTTTTGGTTTTCTCTGATACGGAAAAGAAAAGCTGTGTCTTTTATTTTATCAAAGTATTGGAACAGTTTTTTCAGCATACTATCACTGATCATTGGTAACCACTAAAGAAGGATGATTTGTTCAACTAGTAGTTAAAATTGTAGATAGGCCTTCTGACATTTTTTTCCTTAAAATATTTTAACAGCAGTGAAGGTGAAACAGCACAATGTCCCATTCCAAATTTATTTTTTAAACAGATGTAAATAATTGGCTTTTTAAAGAAAGAAAGCAAAAGCATTTAATGTATTAACAGGCTTATTGCTATGCAGGAATGGAAGGGGGCATTACAAAAAGTTTTAAGCTTGTGACATATTTATAGCTTCTGTTTTCCAACTACATCACTTAAATTAGAAGTAAACAGCTATGATTTTTTCTGGCTTCACATAGGAGGCAAATTTAGGGAACGTTGAAAAGATTTGTGTTTTGGCTTATTTTTTCCTTTTTGTTTCTTAAGAGTATAAGGTTTACACAATCATTCTCATAATGTGACGCAAGCCAGCAAGGCCAAAAATGCTAGAGAAAATAATGGGATCTCTTCCTTGTAAACTTGTACAGTATGTGGTGACTTTTTTCAAAATACAGCTTTTTGTACATGATTTAGAGACAAATTTTGTACATGAAACCCCAGATGGACTATAAATAATTCTAAACAGACAAGTAGGTAGATATGTATGTAATTGCTTTTAAATCATTTAAATGCCTTTGTTTTTGGACTGTGCAAAGGTTGGAAGTGGGTTTGCATTTCTAAAATGGTGACTTTTCTTCTGCAAGAGTTCTTAGTAACTTCTTGAGTGTGGTAGACTTTGGAACATGTACATTTTTTGCTTGTAATGTTATCCTGTGGTAGGGTTTTGGCAGGTACACACTGCCCTATTTTATTTTGAGTCTAAGTTAAATGTTTTCTGACAAGAGATACGTGCACTGAACTCTTTCCACTGCAAATCAAGATGTGGTAAAACAAAAGGATCAAGACAAATGAGATCTAATACTACTGTCAGTTTATGTCCACTGTGTTTTATACAGTATCTTTCTGTTCACTTTGGAAATTTTTACTAAAAATTGCAAAAAATAAAGTATTGTGCAAAGATGTAAGGTTTTTTGAAACTTGAAATGCATTAATAAATAGACTTGATGAAATCAACTTGAAGGTTCCATACTCTTTGAACTCTCAGAACTATCAAAAGGAGCTTCCTGCAAGGCAGCTTTTCCTTACTAAGAGAGAGATGATTAAGCAGAGAGGATTGACTCTTTCCATACACATACGGATAGTTTTATTCCAGGTTAGGAGTCCATGAAAAAAATTTATGACTAGATATCTCTGTATCTACACACAATGATCCTTTAAAAAAAAACAGTCAACTGATCTCAACTGCTTTACATTACTTCTAATCAATATTCAAAATGTTTAAAAGTCTTTGTCTTGGTAGATGAGCCAAGTCATTTTGGAAACTGTGGTCTTACATATATTTTACAAAGTTTTGAATACTAAGTACCTAATTTATTTCAAAAGCCCATTTTAGTAGTTAGTATGTTTTAAAATTTGGAGCCACCTTTTCCTGTTTTGTCAAAATCATAGCAAATAAGCAGAGAACTGACATTTCAGTCTTAACTAGAAAAAGAAGTACAACCCCAGACTAGTACCCTGCATAGAATAATCTGCCCCAAAATTTAAATCAAGACCAGTTGTAAATAAGTAGTATTTGTTAGAGTAAATATGCAGTAGTAACTTTGATTTATAAACATCAGAGTGTATATCTTGTTTAATTTTGTTTGTGAAGCCATTAATATTAATTAATTCAGATGATTGCAAATTTGTTTTAACTTAAGAGTTGAATGCTTAAATTTGTTTAGAATATTTTCTCCACTCAGTTTTATAAATTCCAACAACTCACAAACAAAATCAATAAAATAAATTATTACGGTTTTTGGCATTAGTGTTCCCCATAGCTTCAGGCAAGAGCATACAGTTTTGGGAAGGACTTTTTAAAGGGCAGGACGACTTTATCTGGTCAGTCTTGTTTTCTGAGGCGTCTTCAGCACTTTGTGCTTTGGGTACTTCATTTTTGTCATATTCACAGGCTAGTGAAAACCAAAGGTTTCTTCAAACCGAGCAAACTACTTTTAAGTTCTTTCTCTCTCTGTGCGGCCGGTAAGTTTTAAGATGAATAATGATTATTATTTCTCCCAAGATGGGATTAGTATCCTTGGCAGTGGTGCGGTTGTGGGTGCTTGTGCTTGAGAAGGCTCTTAATTTCTGGTTAAGGATTTCTAATGGAAACTGTAAGAGGGTTGGTGTAGTGGATGCATTACAAAACTGGACAGCCCATCCTCAGAGGTACAAGAGGAGGTGATGTTCATTATCCAGAATTAAAAGGTCACTGTCTCCCCAAACTGGAGAGCAAGCTGGATACAGTTTCAAAGCAGCTGCCAGGGACAATTCATCCTTAAAGAAGTCTAACTTTGCAATAAGTTGTTTCTTGAAAAACAGTTTTGACTTCTAAGTAATAAATATGGTCAGTTTACCCCACAGAGCTCAGCTTCAGTTTCGGCATTTCTGGTTTTATGTTCTTGATTAAAAACAACTCCTATTTAAGTCTCTTGCTCCATTTATTACCAGTTTAGGTTTTCTGTTATTGTTCCTGTATCCAGCCCTTCATATTGTTAGGATACTAAATGTATCCTAACAAATGTATCCTTGTGTCCTATATTGTGATGTTATTTGTATGTTTAAGAAGTATACATATGTGCACTATTTTCAGTAGATATTCATGTATTTTATATTTGATAAGCTCTTCAGAGTGTGTTTTCTCCCATAAAAAACAATGGGATGAGGCAAAATGAAGGGTTGAACAAAATATTTATAGTCTCTGCTCTTTCCTAAAATCTCCACTACAGTCACCGTGACTGGCGAAAGCAAAGAGCATACTCCAGCAAGGATAAGGAATACTGAAGCAAAGACAACAAGAACACGGTATTTGAAGCTGGAAAGCAGGTGGAGTAGTATCTGACGTGGCAGGCCCAGGGAAGCCAAGTCCTAAGCCAGCTGTAGAAACGTGAGAATGACCCAGTGTATCCTGTTCAGATTTTGGGATATAGCCTCCAAGACATTTTTCTGTGCATGTAGTGAAAGGCATGATAGGAACACTTCTGTACCCACCTTTCTTATTTAATAATGTATTGATATAGTATCTACATCATTTTAATGACTACAGATGTTTCATTCTATGGATATACTTACTGTACATTTGTAAAATTTTCTTAAAATTAACCCACTCCCTTAGGTTTTTAGATCATTTATTAAACAGCCCTACAAGAAAAATTCCTAAGCCTAATAAAATAAATACCTAGAAGTGGAATTGTTGGGCTAAAGGTTTTTTAGAGGTCATGGATAAAAATTATGATACTGTCTTTCAGAGAGATTGTACTAAGTTATACTCCTACCATTATCATATAAGAATACTTCCACCATTAGCATATTGTATGCTTTTTTCAAAGGAATCTCTATAGCCAGCACAGGCCTCTGAGATCAAGAATTGAATTCTTTACTGACTGAGCCAGCCAGGCACTCCAGTGTGTTATATATATGTATATATTTTTAAAGCTGAGAGCCCCATGCTTAAAAATTCACATATATGCAGTCTTATGAATTTATTAGAAACAGTAGAAAACTCTTGCTTAATTGACTTTATTAGCTTTGAACACAATTCAAGTGAAAGTCAAACATAGTGCCCCAGTTGTGGTCTCTAAATGCCATTTTTTTTTTTAAAGATTTTATTTATTTATTTAACAGACAGAGATCACAAGTAGGCAGAGAGGCAGGCAGAGAAGGAGGGAGGAGGAAGCAGGCTCCCGGCTGAGCAAAGAGCCCGATGTGGGACTCAATCCCAGGACCCTGGGATCATGACCCAAGCCAAAGGCAGTGGCTTTAACCCACTGAGCCACCCAGGCGCCCCTCTAAATGCCATTTTCTTGAAAGAAACCGGACTTCCTTGATTTAAATGGCTGATTCCAGATCCAGAGAGAGAAATATACAAGAAGAGCCTAAAAACCGCTCTGTCATACCAGAAAGCAAATAAGCCATTAGAAGTCTGTCAAAAAAAGATTGAGGAGGCACCTTGAAGAAGTTCCTACTGACCAAAGCTGAGATAATTTTAGCATCAGTAAGGATAATATCTGCAAGAAATTGAAACTCATGTTTTGTTTTACTCTACAAGTTTACAAAATCATAGTTACCTTTGGAATATGCTCTAAAAGAAATATACCAGCTAAGATGTTAAAGAGGAAGGACAGGATATCACCATTTTAGCCCACAATAGTTAATGGATCTAGGCAAAGATCACCAGTATCTGCTGACCCCACAAAGAGACAGCAAACATTTTGTGCCTCTTAAAGGAAATACATATACTACTTATGAAGCAGTTCTGCCAAAAGCTGAAGCTGATGCTGATTGAGCCTCCATAACTGATTGCCTCTTTACTAGAAATACAGAAAAGAAAGGAACACGTTAATTGACACCACAAGAGATTCAATCAGCAAAATCCAGACTCTGGAAAACTATAGGACCAATAGCCCTATTTGTTCAATAACTGAATTGCAAGAAAAAAAATTGGACTAAAAGAGACTGACGAGCTATATCTACCAATACAATTTATGGGCTTATTTGGATCTTGATTTGAATAAACTTAATAAAAAATGAGACCATTGGGGAAATCTAGAAATAACTGGATATTTGATGACTTCAAGGAGTTTACTGATTATTTTTAGGTGTGCTAATGGTTTAGGTGTGGCTACATTTTTACAAGGACCCCTACTAGATACAAATTGAAATACTTAAAAATGAAATAATACAGCATTTAGGATCTGCTTAAAAATAATGGAGGGACTGGAGCTGGGTAGTGTGTGGGAATACAGATGAAACAAGGTTGACCATGAGCTGAGAGTTACTGAATCTGGGTGATGGGTACTTGGGAATTCATTATACAGGTACTATTTTTCTTTGCGTTTATATTAGAAATCTCCCATAATTTTTTAAAAGTATGAATCAAATTCATATAGAAACTCCTTGTTTTTATTTTAACAACCATTCATTATAATAGCCTATCTTTACAATGATTTTTTATAATGAGTTTTTTTTACTGGAATTCAACTTGAATCAGTCAAGCTAACATAATTAATTATATTCTGCTCCAGTTGCAATGAATGATTAATTGATTTCAACTGCTAGGGTAAATGCTTGAAGCTGTCAGTCATTCAGCAGTCAGCAAGCGGGCCATTCCATCCCTCTTTGTTCACTAGTTCTTGTTGGTCTTATTTATTCATATTTAACCTGTGTGTCCTGTAGCAGAAGAAATAGAATAAATAACTAGACTCTGCTCTTTCTTGTTGAAATGATAATGATCTCCAGAGGTAGAAATATATCTTTAAAAAGACACCCTGGAGTTGTTTGTTCTGAGTATAAAGAAATTAGAATAATTTGAGTGTAGGTTGTCTTATATAAAAAGTGATTGTGGTACATAAGTTTTTGAAATAATTTTGGGAAAGCAAATAATGAATTAAGTAATTCTTCATTCATTCTAAATGTATATTTTATTTTTTTCCTTTTGTCTTTTGGGCATGGGAGTTTTAGGCTTTGTATTTCTACCAAAAAAGTCCAGTCTTTATAAATAGAGGTGTCTATATGTTGTGATTAATTTTCACTTTGGTTTTGTGATTGTAGTTAATTCTTATTTTCTGTAAGTCTCTATTAGCATCTCTGAATAAGTGAATAAGTGAATTGACCTTTTAACCATTCTTCCTGCCCCCCTCGTCCCCGCTTTCCTGAAGTCTTATCAGAGGATGCTTGGAATTCTTTGGCTCGGATGGTATGCGTAGACTGGCTTGCACACCCCAGTAACCTCAGTTACTCATTGGATGGATCATTAAGCACTTGGTTGTGCCAGCACATCTGCTGGATGAATAGGAATATCGTGGTGAACGTCACAATGTCCCTGCCCTCGTGAAGCTTATGTTCTGATAGGTTAGACAGATGTTAATCAAATAATCCTGTGGGTACATGTACCATTTCAAGCCCGATAAATGCTGGGTAGCAGACACTGCCAGTGATCAGGCTGATCAGGCAGGGGTGGGACCTGGTCCGGAAGGTCAGGAAGACTTCCCCAAGAAAGTGAGGCTTGAGCCCAAATCTGAAGGCTGAAGAAAGGGGTAAGTGGCTCAAATAGGGTTTTTAATAATGTTGAATGGTTCTATACTGGGTACGGATAGCTGATTTTTCTTCGGGGAAAGGTAATATTTTTTGCTCTTGATTTTATTATATGTAAACCTAGCCATTCAGATTCCCCTGTGTAGTTTTTAAGGATGGTTTTCATTTTGGTTTAGCACTGTATTCATTTACTGAAGAGCTGGCTTTCCCTTTGGCAGATGTGTCCTACTTGGTGGTGGTTCTTGGGGATGTTGGCTGGCCTAACAGTTTGGAGGTTGTGAAAGGCTCTTGGCTTTTCAGACCTTTTCCTCTGAACTGTGGCTGCCCATCAACTCAGGATCAGGACATCTAAGCTCGTAGTGTGCTTGGTGAGGTGACCCTCTGATGTGCTCTCTGGCACTCTGTACATGCTTCTGTCATAGCTCAGACCGCACTGCGGTGCTAACCCTGCTTCATCTAAGTCAAGCCCTGGAAAGGATCATGATCCTCGGTGGCTGCCTCAAATTCCCATCCACTTCCCAACTTCCTGCATGCTGTCCTCCCAGGCCTCTCTCTGTCCTCTCAGGGAGCTCACAGTCTAGTAGGAAAGAAGAACCCAGCAATGACAATGCTGAGCGATTTGTGCTATAAAATGTACAGATACAGGGTGCCTAGAGGCTCAGAGGACATGCAAATGCGAACTGCCGAGACTCCCCAGAGGAGACAGGCTTGAGCTGAGTTTCCGAGTTTTAGTAAAAGTTTACTCCAGCCTCCAGCTTGTCCAAACCTCTTGTCACAAGCTTTGAGCAGTGATGTAATTTCCGGGTGGTTCCTTGACTCTTCTCCTGCCCTGTCATACTTTCATGCCTGTGGTATTTTTTTTTTTAAAAGATTTTATTTATTTATTTGACAGAGATCACAGGTAGGCAGAGAGGCAGGCAGAGAGAGAGAGGGGAGGAAGCAGGCTCCCTGCCGCGCAGAGAGCCGGATGCGGGGCTCTATCCCAGGACGCTGGGATCATGACCTGAGCCGAAAGGCAGAGGCTTTAACCCACTGAGCCACCCAGGCGCCCGGTATGTTTTTCCCTCTGCCCGGATTGCTCCTTGACTCTTGGTTCTACTTTATTAGTCTCTGTGTCCTTGAACTTGATCTAGTAAGTGTTCCATAAACACTTAATATTTTGATAAAGGGTGTGTGCTTTGTAAATAGGCAATGAAGCTAATTTCACAAGATACGCACAAAAGTTAGTCTCATTACAACATATTACAGATAGCCATACTTCTAACTTTTAACATCTCCGATTCTAAAATCCCCTGGCTGCATGACCTCCTCCCTTTACACCCAGGGAAAAATTTTCTTTCAAAATCTAACATGCATTTGTATTTATGGAGATTAAAATCTACCCACCACGTTTTGTGCAAATGGGAAAAACACAGCTTAGCTTTGGAGTATGTAAGCAACAAATTGTAGCTCCTGGCAGAGGGAGAGCTGGATTCAGAAAAGCTCGAATTAGAAATTAAATGGGGAGGCCCTCGCTGCTTCATGTGCGAACAAGTGTTTTCTTTAGCTGAATCATGGCATTTTTTATTTGACTATTTCATAACGAAAAGTGAAAGTTAAACATTCTGTAGGTGGTATTTTCCTGCCACAAACTTCCTGATCAACATTTTTCTATAAAGTTTTCCCACAAAATTCTAGTTATGTGGGTTTTTAGACAAATATTCAGGAAAAAAAAAGTTGGGAGGGCGTATGGATCCCGGGTCAAATGGAAATGCTGAGTTAAAATCAACCACGTTTTTGTTTGTTTTTATTTTCATTTATTGTTTTATTTTAAATGAAGTAACTTTTAGAGCCTCCTCTGATCACTAAAAGGGTCTTAGAGCATGAGTGCTCCCAACTAGTTAACTCTTCTCCTTTTTCTCCCCTTGAAAAGTCTGTGCTCCACAGAAGCATTTTGGGGATGGCTGCCTTTGTAGGGTCTCCAGCCAGGGACATGTTCCACTCACATAAGGAGTTCTCACTGGGCTGGAGTTTCATGAATGCTACAAAGCACAATGCCGAGGGCCGTGGGGGGGGGACGATAGGTTGCAGAGACTCAGAAGACCTGTCCCCTCCTTTGCCCTAGAAGCCCCTCTGGCTTTCCGCAGCATTCATTACAACAGCTGCCAGGGACCGTGGTCTCCAGCTTTGTTGCTTTTATACTTAAAGGTCTTGAGTGCGTACTCCTGATAAGGACATATAAATGTATTGTTGCCCTATTAGGTATGTTGGAAAATATGCAGAACTTTAAAGAACAAGGTTAAAAGTTAATGGACATTTTTCCACATTCCAATGAGTCATTTTGCACAGACCTGGGTGTGTGAACAACCCACTTTGTAAACCTCTGGCTTTAGAGACAGAATCTACATATCTTTCAAATTACCTGTCTGTTACCCTCCCTGCATTCCTGGGTTAAGTATGCTATCCAGTGGAACACTGTAGCTGTTGAAGAATGCCGGTCGTCTCTCCATATTTACTCGTAGAGATGTCTAAGAGAGTAAGTGGGAAAAACGAGTATTAATAAATACGTGTGGCCTGATTTCTTGTATGTAAACATTTTTAAGTTTGTAAAAATGTATAATTTATGTATAAAATGTTTAAATTGATACATTAAAAATGGTTATTTCTGAGCACTGGAATTAAGGGTCTTGGGAAAGAAAGATTATATCTTTCCATATTGTTTGAATTTTTTATGAACTTGGATTCTTTTTATAATAAATAATTTTTAAAGCCACTAAATCCACTGTGATGTCAAATATGTTACATTTTTTTTTTTAAGGTTTATTATGTAAGTCATTTCTACACCCTCCATGGGGCTCAAACTCATGACCCTGAGATCAAAAGTTGCTAGCTCTTCCGACTGAGCCAGCCAGGCACCCCCAATGCATTGTTAATGTTGCTTGTTGAAGTTGAGTGGTGGGAACATTGGGCTTTATTATACAATTTTAATTGTATGTATATTTGAATATTTCCATAATAAAAAATTAAAAAGAAATGAAAAGCAATGCATTGCAAAAAAAAAAAAGTCTATGGCAATAAACCACATAGTTAACAGGATTATCTTGGGGGTGGGAAAGAGAGTTGGGGAGTAGAGCTTCAGGTGCATTTTCCCGGATACATTCTATAAGCATGTATTGCTTTTATAATGGGAAAACACATAATTAAACACACACACACACACACACACACACACACACACACACACACTGCGGAGCCCCCAATGGGAAGAGTTTCGGGTGTAGACAGGAGTTGAAGATACTTGTTTGGCTTCCCAGACACTTGCTAGTTTCTAAGGGAAAAGGCACAATGAATGTGCAAGCCAAGAGTGTTCAACGTATAGGGCTCAGCTGTTCCATGTTAAGATCTGGAGGCTTGTTTTATAATGCAATTTCTAATTCTTGAGCTTGTTACATAATAATACAAAGGGGAAACTCCAAAGCACAGCCAAACACGCCTGCACAGTCCCAGCAGCAACACGGAGAGCACAGCTAGTGGTCTGCCATGAATGAATAGCACTGTTAGCTAGTTACCAGCCTCCAGGATATGAAAGACAGTAGCTATAAGTAGAGTACCTAATTATAGCTCTCCCATGGGGCTCAAGGGAATTAATATGTAAAGGACGATCTGTGTTGCTTACTGCCATGGTAGGTTGCATTCATAGACCTATAGAATCCGTAAGGAGGGAAATGATGGTTCATTAACTGTGTGACCTTGTAAAAGTTAGTTAAGCTCTAGGTACCTCATCTGTGAAACAAGGATAATAACACTAGCCACCTCAGGGTACTTGATGAAGATTAAATGAGCATGTTTCTAAGGCACCTTGCATATGGTGAGTACTCAAATGCCAACTATTCTTGTTGTCATGTGAAAAAGTGCTTATTGGACTGAGAACATTTAGCTTGCAAGCAGGTGTTCCCTGATTTTAAGTATCTTCTCAAACAGCCTTGTGGTTAGGGCTGATTGGTCTTTGGTTAATCCCATTACCCTTGCCAAGTTTAGGAATGGGCGTGTAACCCAATCTGGCCAGTGAGATAGGAGGGGATTTCCACTTTTCTTTCTCTGAAGTTGTCTTGTCTACGTGTGCTGCCTGGAACTGGAGTAGCCAACCTGCTATCAGCCTGAGCAGGAAGCCAACGTTGGGGATGAAGCCAACATCAAGGATGGTAGAGGAGAAGAAAGAGAAAAAAATGACTTCATCTTAATGACGTTACTGAGCTGCTGAATCAGCCCTCCCTGAAGCCCACTCTACCTTGGGACTGAACTTTTTTGTAAGACTGAAAAAAAAAATTTTTTTTTTTAAATTTAAACTTGTTCCGGTTAGCTTCCTAAAACATCCTAATTAATAGAAGCTGCGCCAAAGGAGATGTGAGGTTAGAGTGGTGGCATTTGTTCAGTCATATTTATTGAGTACCTTGGAATGCAAAAATAAACAAGATAAACAAGAAGTTTCAAGCACGAGGAATGGGGGCTCTGGAAAGATAGCAGCTTGAACACATCCTGCCTCTTTTCTACTTGCAATCCAACCCATCTGGCTCTCCTGAGAAGAGCAGCTGCTGGGGCCTCCAGGAGGCAGACAAGGCCCCGAGTGTGGGTGAGGCTCTAGGCTCTGGCAGAATCCTGACAGAGAGAGAGAGGACCGGAACAGGGAGCCACAAGGAGGGGAGCAGGAGGAAGGTCCTTCTGAGTGTACCTGGTCTCCCTGGTTCCTGAAGAGCTGAACAGATGGACTGAGTTGCTTCCACCCCTGAGCTGGAGAGGTGAGAAGAGGAGGAAAGGCTTCCTCCTAATGCCTCACCAGATGACTGGCAGCCCATCTGCCGCTAAGCTTGGACCAGGGAGGCTGAGACTCCTTCTGGATCCTTCTACTGCTATGGGAGTGCTGCTGTTTAAGATATCCCAGGACATGGAGCAGAGCCCCAGGGAGCAAACAAAGGGAAAGTTTCCTAATGTGGCCCAGCAGCCTCAGGGAGAAGAATTACAAGCAGAATCCTCAGTACAGAAATAGCTGCTGGCATAGATAACTTGAACCAAAAGAATAAGAAAAGTTGAGGAGATTTAAGTGAGACACACTCTCTCTCTCTCTCTCTCTCTCACACACACACACACACACACACTGATTTTCTAAGACCAAAAATCATTTTGATGTAAAAATTTCAAGAGATGAACTGAAGGAGAAAGGTCACTATTGATGTCTGAATTAGTCTCCTGGAGATAAGAGAAAGACACAGCTAAAGGCACAGAGCAAAAATACACAGATATTAATTAAAAGATGGATAGAAATCCAGAAGGAGGGTGGGGGATGCGATAGAAGAGGCGATCGATAATATAAGAGAAGTTTCTTAGCTGAAGAGAAGCTCGTGTCTCACAGAATTCCAGGAAGGACTGATGATGAAAAGACTCCTAAGCATATTCTATCTTTGAGCTACAAGAAAGAGAATAGTCTTATACGTTCTCTAACAGAGAACAAGTTAGCCCTAAAGGGGAAAGAATCATCCTAGCACTGGACCGCTTAGACAACACTGGAAGCTACAGGGCGGAAAACTGCTGAGCAACCAAGGGGATTGTGTGGAAATCCACCAAGACAAACCTCTGTACCCTCAGTTCACTCAGCCCTGCAGATTAACCCGAGAATACGTACCACTTGCTTCTATCTAGCAAATAAATTCAGAGTCAAAGTCTCCAGAAGACTGGGGGAAGGGCAAGGAGAATATACAGTGGTAAAAGGGATCATCACCCAGATCTGGGTGTATCATCAACACCTGGGTACTCAGGGCACAGAGAAGCTCCTTCCTCAGACTGTTGAGAGTGTGGCTGGGCTCTCCACTCTGTAAGAGTATATTCTTTTTCCGGATTGATCACATCACCATCTGCCTTGACAACTCCTCTAAAAACAGTCTGGAACTAAAAATAATAAGCAAATCTCAGCAAATCTGGGCATCGGGGGTGGGTGGAAAGGAGGGAAGTGTTCCAAAGGTCTTATCTGGGGAGTGGCTGTGGAACTGGTGGGGGAAGTGAAGGTATTCTAAAGTTTGGAGTGCAAGTAGTGGGGGAATAGAGTATTTTGGGGAGGGAAATATATGTCTGGTTTTCATATTGTGTTTAAAAAATACATATCTGATTATGAGCAATAGGAAGGATAGAGTAGCTGGAAAGAGAATGGAAATTCACAGGAGAAGTCTACTAACACGATGAGAAGGGGAAAATAAGATCAATTTGATCAAACTGCAAAAATAAATATAAGTAAAAGGAGGAAATAATAAGTAAAATCAGACACCAAATAAATAAGATACCAGGAGTCGTCTAATCATTACGCTAAATGTGAATGGACTGGATTTTCCTGTTAGAAGTCAGAGACACTGATTGAGCTAAAAATATAAATAAGTCTGCTGTACACTATCTGAAAGGAAAATATCTGAAACAGAATTTTAAAGAAATAAAATGTAAAGAGAAGTTGAAAATGAAAGGATGGACAAAGATACCACACAAACATAATGACAAAGAAAATAGGAATGGGGAAATTAATAGCAGACAAGGAAGAATGTAAAGCAAAAGGCACTCTAAAAGGGATATTATGTAACAATATAAGGCACATAGGCAGAATTAACATTAGTAAACCTATGTATACTAAACAATGTAGAGGCAAAGACAGCTTGATGAAAGTTTTGTAGATTTCAAAACATGTTTTCAGAATCAGAATACACAAAATTCAGAATCAGAATATGCAAATTCAGAATCAGAATACACAAAAAATAAGGATATAGAAGAACTGCCTAATACAATCATACATATACATATAAATATTCAGATAACCTTATGTCCCTTAAATTAAAAAAACCCGAATTTTTACATATTCATAGAACATTATAAAAATTGCTTGTGTGCTTGATCACAAAGAAAACCTTACCAAATTTAGAAGTGAGAAATTTTTGTAGCCACATTTAATAAAATTAGAAATAAATAATTTAGGTGTTCAGAATAGCCTATTTATAAATGAAGGAATACTTCCTGGCTAACTTTTGGAGCATAGAGGAAAATAGAGCTAAAACAGCAAACTAAGAAAGCATTTGGAAAGGGGAATGCTTTCTAGCAAAATCTGTACTCAGAGAAAAATTTATAAACTCATATACCATTACTATTAAAGAAGAATAAAAGTCCTTGTTTCTCTACACAACGAGTTCATGGAAAGAAGAAGATTAAGCAAAAGAAAATATGAAGGATGACTACAAACAGAGTTGGGACTTGGATCCATAAGTGAGGTGCCTAGGGCACAAAATTCCAGAAGACAAGGTTGTGCAAGGGCCAAGCCAGGCACTGGAGGCACCTCACTTTGAAGGAAGCACTCCCTGTCAAGGTCATGGAGCCAGGGGGGCTAGCACCTGAAGTCTTGCCTCTTAGGATTTCATGTTGCAGATGCCTTTCCTGCCTCACTCCCGGCCTGGCCCTGACCATGAAGGTAAATAAATCTTCCTTCTTAGGGGGAAAAAAAAAAGCACTGTCCTGTATTTCTTCTCCTTTCTTGTTTAAGTTAACTAAACTCGTAATAACCCATATACAATTTGTATTTGTTGTTGTCACCTTTTAATTTTACTGATTTTATTCCAGCTTGGAAGAGAGTAGAGTCAGAGAGGTCTTTTTTTTTTTCCTTCCAAGATTTAAAAAATTTATTTGAGAGAGAGAGCGAGAGAGAGCATGCATATGCGCTTGCTGGTGAGAGCAGGTTGAGAGGTGGAGGGAGAGGGAGAGAATCTGAGCAGACTCTGAGCTGAGGGTGGAAAACGGGGGGGGGGGGGGGGGGGGTGGCTGCATCCCACTACCCCATGATCATGACCTGAGCTGAAACCAAGAGTTGGAGGCTTAACTGACTGAGTTAGAAGAGATCTTACAGACATAACTTATGTAGTCCTTTAGATGGTTTTTTTCCCCCTAGAAACTTTTTTTTTCTTTAGTACATTAGGTGTCTTACTTTACTTTATATTCCTACATTGATGGGCCTGTTTAATGGGCTTACCCATGGCACTGTATGTCATTGCTAAAAAAGTAAGACTCATTATACCTCTTTCTCCATGAGAATTTCAGGATATAAGGTAGAAAACAAACAAGAAGGCTGTTTAGAGAGCATCAGCCATGGAATGAATGAACCTGCCAATCACCCAGGAATTGCAAGAACTTAGAATTACTCCAAATGATCTTCCTAAAAAGATAGTATTTAAACATAGTTCTTAAGAAGAGTACCTCTAGATCTTGGGAGAAATATTATCATTGTCCTGCACAGTTTCTCTTTATAGTAAATTAATTTAACTTTATAGTCTATTGGTTTCCCTTTTTTCTTTCCTTTGGTGGATTATATCTAAATTTAACGTTGGACAGAGCACTACATAGTGTTCCTGTGACTTAATCTTATTTTCCATGAAAAATGTGTGCATTTGCTCACTTAACCTCAGGCAGAATCATTTGAATTTCAGAGTTTAGTTTGGGATTTTTTCCTTTGCTTTAATGTTACGCTTTCATTTACTCCTGATTGTGATCATATATAACTTTGTACTTCTCTTGCTTGAAGGCATTTCACAAAAATAATTTTAATAAATGTTATATGCAGTAAACAAGTAAAAACTGAAAACCTAAGAATATTACATGCAAAAGCACAAGGACCAGATGGTTTGACAGCTGAGTTTTTCTCTAACTAAAAAAATAAAAAGATCATCACAATCTTATCTAAACCATTCAAGGCCATATATTAAAGATGTTGAATATCAAAGCATGAAAATGATAACACCCCCCCCCCCCAAAATGTAGATCAGTCTCACTCATGGAAACAAAGGCAAAATTCTTTTTTTTTAAAAAAGATTTTTACTTTTTTATTTTATAGAGAGAGAGATGGGGGCATTGGGGCAGAGGGAGAGACACTCTTGAGCAGACTCCATGCTGAGCACAGAGCCTGACAGGGGGCTTGATCCCTGGACGCTGCAATCATGACCTGAGCTAAAACCCAGAGTTGGATGCCTAGCCGACTATACCATCCAGGGGTCCCAAAAAAGACAAAATTCTAAATAAAATTTTAGCAAGTCAGGCCCAGCAGTGTTATCAAAAATGCATTGTAATCAAGGAGGGTTTAAGCCAAGAATGCACGTGTGGGCTGGCGTCAGGAAATTTGGGAGCATAATTTATTTTACATATAAACTAAAGAAGAAAATCTTTATATTATTAAGGCATTTCCTAAATTTCTAATAAAAATAGAAAAAAACCACCTAAATACAATAAAATTTACTTGCCAAAACAAAATAAAAGATGTATTATAAAGGCAGAACATCAAACCTGTTAATTAATACCAATAATGAAACAACGGTCTCTGCTACTAGCATTTTCGGTTAACACTGTCTTGGAACTTCTGGCAAACCCAGTAAAGTGAGAAAAGATAAAACACTCACTCACTATGTATTGTCTTTTGGGGGAGGAAGGGATTGTAAGTCATGGCACACTGAAATAAAGTTCTCAGACACCAATCTGAGTGGCCGGGCCGGGCTCCCTGTGCAAGGGAGAGTAGCAGCCGCTGAATCCTGCACAGAGCTGTTAGTTAGTTAGGGTTGGTTTCTTTCTTTTTTTTTTTTTCCATCAGAAAAGCAAAGACACATGCCTTCCACTTTGTGGGAAAGGAGTACAAAGGGATGGCAAGTATCTTGAAGCAGGCTTGCAAGTTTCCCTACGTGTAGGCACGCAGGGAGTCAGCCATGGGATAAGGGAGGGGCAGGATGTTTGGGCTGGCAGTTGCCAGGTGCCGAAAGGGGAGACTGAGGGTTACATTCTTTTTTGGCTCCCCACTGATGCTCTGACCCTGGGGATCATGGGCTCCTGCTCCTACTGGGCCCCTTAGGGCTTACAATGTACTTTTTAGGAGTAACTCCACAATTATACCATGAGATTCTGGTATGAAAAAAACCGAATGGAGTTAGTAAGATAGTTTGATAACGTGGACAAATACAGAATATATAAACAAAACCCAAAAGCCATTCTATATAGTAATAACCACGATTAAATAGAAATGGAATGTATAATTCTATTCTCAATAATGACAAAAAATTAAAATTCTTAGGAATAAATAAAAGCTGTAAAAGCTTATTGAAGGACACAAAATAAGATTTGAGGGGCGCCTGTGTGACACAGTTAGCTGAGCGACTGACTCTTGGTTTTGGCTCAGGTTGTGATCTCAAGGGTGTGGGACCAAGCCCCGCATCAGGCTCCCGACTAAGCATGGAGTCTGCTTGGGATTCTCTCTCCCGCCTCCTCTGCCCACCACCCCCCTCAAATAAATAAATAAATAGATCTTTAAAAAAAAAAAAAAAAGACTTGAACAAATGGTAAACACACAATGTTCCTGAACGAGAGGACCTCATATAACAGTTCAATTTTCCTTGTGCTAATTTCTGTATTTCATATGATTCTCAGAACATTACCAGTGATTTGGGGGGAACTGGATGAAATTACCATGAAATCCATGTTATAAAAAGAAATGTTAGGGGCGCCTGGGTGGCTCAGTGGGTTAAAGCCTCTGCCTTCGGCTCAGGTCATGATCCCAGGGTCCTGGGATTGAGCCCTGCATGGGGCTCTCTGCTCAGCGGGGAGCCTGCTTCCCTCTCTCTTTCTGCCTGCCTCTCTGCCTGCCTCTCTGCCTACTTGTGATCCGTCTGTCAAATAAAGAAATAAAATCTTTAAAAAAAAAAAAAGAAATGTTAGACATTTTTTTTACCTAAACAAAAAAATTCAACGACTGTATAACAAAGAATATGGTTATTCAAATCAATAGAGGATTAGGTTTGGAGAAATGTTTGCAAGGAAACGGAAAGATAAAGGGTTAACATACTGCAATGTCCATGTAGTTTCGACAAACTGATAAGACCAGCATTCTAACAGCAAATGATATTTGAACATTTAACTCACAGAAAAGCAAATCCAGCAAACATCTGGAAAAATTCGCAAACTCAGTAGTAGGTAGGGAAATGTAGAGTAAAGTAACAATGAGGTCATCCCTTGTACTCACCAGACTGGCAAAAATGAAAATAAGCGATAGGTATGTCTGCCTGGAATGAGGTGGGAAGAGAAATCCTGCATTGTCGGTGGAGCTGCAAATTATTTCAGCGTTTTGGGAAAGCAACAGGGCAACATCTATTCATTAAAAAAAAAAAAATCATTTGCTCTAGCAATTCTACTGCTAGAAATACTTCCCTTAAATAGGATATGATGTTAAATGCAGCATTTTTCAGGGAGGGCAAAAGTTGAAAACAAAGTGAAGACCCTTTGATATAAGATTAATTGAATGCATTAAAACAGCTCTACACTTTAGAAAGAGTATGCAGGGTCAAAATAATGAAAGCTGTATCAACTGACCTAGGAAGATTTCAGGAGGTACTGTTGAGTCTGAAAATCAATTTGTTGAAAACAATGTATAATATCGCATCCTTGTAAAACAGGGACATCTCCCTTCTGCATGAGAATCTGTATATATGTTTGCGTATATGACTACAGGCAAATTTCAGTTCACCTCTAGTTGTCAGCATGGGTCAAGGCACAAGGCACTGGCACAATCACGAAGAGTCAGAAAATATGGTACTAATTTCGTTAGGGTGTATAATTCAACTTATATGGCAATGAGGAGAAGATCTGGATCTCCTGCCTTATAGGGATAGTCATGATATATCATTACCTAAAAAATAAAAGCAAGTTGCAGAGTGATCGATAGACTATGATTCTATTTTGGTGAAAACAACAAATGGTCAAAATCCCGGGGGTGTATAAATGCTTCTGGATGTTCCTCCTCTGTACCCCAGCTCACTGGGGTAGGGCAGGAGGGGGACGCAGGGATGGGATTGTATACATCTCTGCCTTGTTTCGCCTGTTGCTTTCATGCTTCTGTAAAACATCTTAAAAATGAGAAATTTAAAACAACCACGTAAATAAAACCCAAGAACACATGAAGACTTCTGCCCCGAAGGGCTCCCAGTGTCCTGCAGCCCGTCCTCAGCTATGGGAGGCATGAATTTGGTCTCTGTGGCTTCCAGGAAAGAAACTGAGGAGGGAGAGGGGACCCCTGGGTGGCTCAGTCAGTTAAGTGGTTGCCTTGGACTCAGGTCATGATTCCAGTATCCTGGGATCGAGCCCTACATCGGGCTTTCTGCGCAGTGGGAAGCCTGCTTCTCCCTCTGACTCTACCTGCCACTCTGCCTACTTGTGCTCTCTGATGAATAAATAAATAAAATCTTAAAAAAAAAAAAAGGAAAAGAAAAAAGAAACGGAGGAGGGGAAGTTCCCGGCAGCCTGATTTCATCTCTGCGAAGGTAGGGCCCTCCTCCTTCACCACAGGCGCTCAGCCACAGGGCTGATGTTCTCCCCAGAGGAAGGTTTTGGATGAGGTCAGTGTTGTCCAAATGTTCGGAGGAGAAGAATTACCCAGAAAACTTGTAAAAATAAGCATCTCTGGGATCCCTCCTTGTCCTGCTGAATTAAAATTTCCCCAGGAGGGGGTCTGGGAAGTTGTGTTTTCATTAGTGCGCAGGCGCTGCCTATCATCAGAGCAGGGGGGACACCCTGGCCTGCATTCACACTAGTCCTAGGGTGGCCTGGGGACCAGTGGCCGTGGCACCTGCAATGGCATCACTTGGGAGTTTGCCGGAAGTGCCAGATCTCAGGCTCCATGGCGGACTGAGTCAGAACTGGCCCTGGACAAGGTCCCCAGGCACAGGACAGTTTGAGAACCATTGTGCTAGATGACCTGTAGGGTCATTCCCAACACTAACTTATTTATCATGAAGAGAGCTCTCGGTGTCTAGAAAATCCTTTTTGTGACAGACCTATATGAAAAGTAAAAATGGACTCAAGTAACACATAATGAACTGACTGAGGCAGAGGCTGAGCCTGGCTGGGAGGAGGCTAGCGGGCGGGAAGAGAGGGTGGTGTCCTTGGGTTGGGAAGGGAAGCCACCTCAACCCCAACCTGACTGTGTTTTTGAACCGGACGAGAAAGCGGTGAACTCTGTAGTGAATGGGTACAGTATTTGGAGTTTACAACGTATTCAGAAAGACTAGACATACCTCTAGAAAAGATGACCGACACTTGTTGGTTCAACACATATTTGCAAGACGGCCGCGCTGTGTCACAGTGGGCTGGCCATTCAGAATAAAGCAGCCAACAACCAGAGTCTCTCCCTGACTTCACAGAGCTTCACATCCAGTGTGGGAGACAGACATGGGATAACTGGTCCCACAAATCACCGGGACGAGGCTGAGGTGGCAGAGGCACTAGCGCTGGGTGCCGAGTAAAAGAGGGGCTTCTGAAAAACAGTTATTAAAATAAATAATATTTTAAGGCACTATTTTTAAAAGATCAAAATTAATGAAAAAACCTATGGTGAATAAAATATCACAATTTTATATAAAGACGGGATCAGTGTTACTGATCTCTCCTTTTGTTCATGGCTCTACAGGGCTTGGCCACGGACAATCCTACCAGAAGAATGAAAAAATGTGAAGAGTTATGGAGACCAGGGTGAGCTGATAGAAGCTTGTGGAAGGTGGGATCATCTTCCTTAAATTATCCCCGAGGCAGTCACACCAGGACTGGGAGGGAAGGCTATGAGGAAGTTGGGAGAAGTGCAGGGGGTGTGAGCCACAGAAAGAGAGGAGAAGGCCCAGAGGTGGGAGAGCTTTGCACTTTTGAGGGAGCTGAAAGGCGGCCCATGTGTCTAGACTGACCATTCTCAAACTTTGGTTCTCAAACTCACTACATGTTAGAATCATCTGGAAAGCTTTTAAGTCTCCATGCCTAGGCCTTGCTCATACCAAGAAAATAAAAAATCTCTAGGACGGACACAGGGGTGGCTTTTGAAGTTTCCAAAGCAGTTCCTGTGTGTAGGCTGGGTTGAGACCTGGAGGACGGTGATGGGGGATCCGGGGCCAGAGGAGACTGACTGGAGGGAAGAACAGGGCTTGACTGGAGGCTTTGGAGGTCAGGGCAATAATCTGGGACTTTTTCCTTTGAAGGGATTTACACAGGACACTGATAGGATCTGACCTCTGCTCCCCTCCTTTTTTAAAGCTCACCCTGCTACTGTGATGAGAAGAGTGGATGCAACAGGAAGAGTAGGGAAGTTGTTATAAATGTCCAGCGGGGAGAGCAGCAACAGGGGCTGGACTGATGGCAGCCTTGGTGCAGAAATGAGGACATGCTGAAGGATTTGGTGACTTTTTGATCGTGGGGCCCAGGGGAGAGGACACATTACAAACGACCCCACCCCCAGAGTCCAGCATCAGCAGTTGAGGGGTGGTGAGGACATTCAGGAACCACAGACCAGGGGGTATGGAGACCCATGGGTTTGGGAAGGCAGGAGGGAGGCTCAGTGTGGAACATTCTGGGCTTATAAGATGTGGGGCAACTGCACAGTTGTATCACAGGGGAGAGCTCCACACTGAAGCTGACGTGCAGAGTCAACGAGAAAGCCAGCTGGGGTCGCCTAGGGAGAGAGAAGTGAGGGAGCAGAGGAGGCCCAGCCTCCTGCAGAGCTGACCAGAAAGAGTGGAGAAGAGGACTAGGAGACCGAGGAAGACAGAGAGGAGAGAGCGGGAATGACTGACGACCAAGGGAGCGGCAGAGGGCTGCTGATCCCTGAGGGCTGGTCTGAGCTGGAAACAACTGGTGAGAATAATGGCCTGGATAGAGAAATGAGCTGCAGTTCTGCAGGGAGGAGGGAATTGAGTGGAGAGGGGAAGAGGGAGGAGGTATAAGAAAAGGCAGAGATGGGGAAAGGCTGGGGTATCTGGGGGCCATTCCTCACATTGTGGGATTGGAGCAGAAGTCTGTAGTATCCTATAAGGTTGGAAGGTAGATGGTGACTCCTGGGATTGCCTTCTTGTTTCTCACTCTTGCCTTTCTCTGTCTCCCCTCCATCTGACTTTCCTCCAATCAGGCTCTGTGTGTGGGTGTTTGTTGGGGAGGGTGACGGGGGGGCGGGGAGTGGCATTGCCCCAGGGCAGCTTGGCTGCTTGCTTTGCCCCCCTCCCCCAACTCCCCATGCACAACTTCGGTCAAAGCTTTCAGAGTATTTGCAGCAGCGTGATCAAGGTGAACGCTGAGGTCAGTCAGCTTTGCTGTGGAGGAGAGTGCATTCATTTCGGATGAATGGAGAGATTGTTTCCTTCTCCCTGACTTCAGGCACCTCAAAGAGCCCAGCTGCAGTGTAATCGGGGCTCCTCTGTCTCTTTCCTTGTGCTCTCTTAGAAGTAAAAGCACAAACAGGCTTTTGCCTGAAAGGCAGGATGCCAGTATTATCTTTCCTGAGTGGGCTCATAAATACAGATTCTTTGGAGAGAGGTGCGTACAATCAGTGCACGAGCCAGCATTTTGCATGTGCAATGAACAGATGTGGCTGCATTATTCAGTTTCCCTATTTGACTTCCCTCCCAAGATGTACTTCAGAAAATGGGATGTCGATGAACACATCTTCCCGAGTGAAAATAACCTATGCCAAGAGGAGTTTCAAATGTTCCAGTTAACCATTTGTCATGTGGTTGCTTATTGAGTTCTCTGCCCAAAATGTTATGACGCACTGTGTCACTTCAAGCTTTCCTCCTAGAGATGAAATAATTATTTTTTAAGATTTTGTTTGTTTATTTATTTCACACACACACACACACACACACACACACACACACACACACACACAGTATGAGCAGGGGGAGCAACAGAGGGAGAGGGTGAAGCAGGGAGCCGGATGCGGGGCTTGATCCCAGGACCCTGAGGTCATGACCTGAGCTGAACCAAAGGCAGATGCTTAACCCACTGAACCACCCAGGGGACCCGAGCTGAAATAATTTCTAACTGTATTTTGTGTGAAATGACATTAATACAGAAACGCATCACACTATAGTAGAGAAATGTTGGTTTTAACTCTGCCCTTTATCTTCTTGGTGTTTTTTTTTTTTTTCTTTCCTATTGCAAAATGTGACATTCATACCCCAGCTGAATGTATAGCATTCGTATGTACAGTTTAAGAAACAGTTATAGAAATGAACACCTGTGCTTGTGCCCAACCCCCCACCCCCCATGCAGGGCTTGGGTCGTGGTCTCGGGTCATGGGATCGAGCCCCACATAGCCAAAGGCAGAGGCTTCAACCCACTGAGCCACCCAGGCACCTTTTTATTTTTTTTTTATTTGAGAGACAGCCTGAGAGGGGAGAAGGTCAGAGGGAGAAGCAGACTCCCTGCAGAGCTGGGAGCCTAATGTGGGACCTGATCCGAGGACTCTGGAATTATGACCTGAGCTGAAGGCAGTTGCTCAACCAACTGAGCCACCCAGGCGCCCGCCATTAGTAGTTTTAGGAGGATTCTACTTTTATTGGTTTGAAAATAATTGTATAATCTGTATGATGTCAGCTATTAGCTTAATTAGAATTTTTCTTCTTTTAGCGAGCTGAACTGTCTGAAGCACGTGTATGTGGGGACATACGACCAGTGTGTAATTGGAATTTCATTTTATTGAAGCATGAGTTCTGTCATAAAGAAGTACCTTTCCAGCATGGTTCAAAAAACGGCTCAGAATAAACTAGGAATTTGACTTAACAGTAAAAGACATTGTAAATTAGAACAATGGATCTAAAATGGCTCTTATTTGTACTTATATTTGCATACATTACCATTTAATCAGAGATACACTGGGGAAAATTTTAGTTACACAAATATTTGAATACAGTTACATAATATAGTTTCTAAAAGCTGAGTTTAGCATAGTGAAACACACTCCCCTTTTAAACCTAAGCTTTGTTTAAACTTTATGCAAGATTGTTTATATAACTTGGGTTTCCAAATAAAGTAACCATTCCAGATGAGAAATAAGATCATTTATTCTTCACACTGGGTCTTCGTTAAAGCTCATCTGATCTTTCTTTTCAACTTTGTAGAGTTTACGTCACATCTCACAAAGGTTTTCTCCTGGCTTGGGTGGAGCTGTAGGCCATCCGTGTTTTCTGAACAAAATGTCATTCTGAATAGAAAACAGAGCAAACACAGCATTAACTTTAAGATGGAGCTTACTGAAGTGTTTCATCCTTTGTAAATAAAAACTCAATTTATGTAATGCATGCTATTTTTAAAGAAATTGGATTCTTATGTGCACAAATATTTTCATAATTTCAGAGAAAAATAAAACCCAAGTCAGTGAAAGCAATCAGGGAAAGGCTGCTTCCCGGAGCTCTGCACTGGGGTGATTTCAGCTCTAGTAAGAACAGAAAGTCCTCGGGGCAGTTCCCCCTTTTTTTTTCTCCCCAACCACAGCTCATCAAAGATTTGAGGGGAACTATTGTTCCTTTCACAGCATTGCCCCCACTCCAGGGTAAACATTCCCAGTTCCTTCAACTGTTCCTCACAAGGCAGGCCTCTCTCCCCAGCCTTCCTTCTTTGGACACGTTCCAGTTTGTCAGTGCTGCTCTTAAAGGTCTCTGGGCACAAGGCCACTGTCACCAGCCTCTCTGCTGGACTCAGCCCGGCAAGCCCAGCCCTTTCTTCTTATTGGTGCAGGCACTGTCCAGCTAAAGGGGACCTTGCTCTGTGTTCTGGTCTCTCTTGGAGACCAAGCCTTAGACTGCTTTGATGGTTTGGTAGCTTGGCCTGAGATGTTGGTTTGTGTTGGTAACTTGCATCTTCTAGGAGAAAAATTATCAAAAGTCACGAAGAATTCTAGTTAATGGCTTCTTCTTCTTCTTTTTCCTTCTGGTATTACATCTAGGGTCACATCTTCACGAAATCAGACTTTTAAAAAAAATCAGACTTTTAAAACTAAAATAGTGTATAAGCCAGATGGAGAAAGACAAATACTGCAGGGTATCACTTACACATGGAATCTGCCCCCCCACCAAAGTAAAATTCACAGGAACAGAGTAGAAAAGTGGTTCCTAGGAGCCAGGGGAGGGGAAGATAGGGAGACATTGCTAAAAGGATATGACCTTCCAGCTATAAGATGAATAAGGTCTGAAGATCTAAGGTAAAACAGGGAGACTACAGTTGACAACACTGTGTTACATATCAGAGAGGTGATGGATGTGTTAGCTAACCGGGTGGTGGGATCCATTCACATGTATACAGATACCAAATCACAACAATCGTACACTTTAAATATCTTAATCTTATTTCTCACTTATACCTCAGTAAAGTTAAAATTTAAAAAAGTGTTAACAAATAATTTGTGAATGCAATTTTGAAAAATTCAAATGGTAAAGAAATAAATGAAGTCAAATATTAAAGATCCTCTCTGCCCTCACCCTTTACCAATATCATTCCTCTCCACTTTCCTGGTTTAGTTTATGTCTCTCCAAACCTATTTCCTTTTTCTTTTCTTTCTTTTTTCCTCCCTCCCTCTTTCCCTCCCTCCCTCCCTTCCTTCCTTCCTCTCTCTCTCCTTCCTCCCTGCCTCCCTCCCTCCTTCTCTCCATTTTTTCCTTTCCTTTTTTTTTTTTTTTAAAGATTTATTATTTATTTGAGGTAGGGAGGGGCAGAGGGAGAAAAGAGCAAGAGAATCTCAAGCAGACTCAATCTTAAGAGCTCCACACGGGGCTTGATCTCATAAACAGAGATCATGACCTGAGCTGAGATCAAGAGTCAGACACTGAACGGATTGAGCCATCCAGGCGCCCCACTCCAGACCTATTTCTGTGCATTTACACATACATCACTGTTCATATGTAAACAGAATTTTTAACAAAAGTGGGGTTATAATGTATGTCTTTTTCTGACATTTTTCATTGTCATCAAGTAATGGAATTGGAGACCTATTTGTCTCACTTCTTATGAATTTGTCTCATTCTTTTTTACCTCGTGCATCACATTCCATTGTGTGGGTGTATCTCAATGCATTAGGGCCATTTTCCTACTGATGGACATTGAGGTTTCCCCTAATGGTTTGCTATTTATAGACAGTACCGCAACAAACATTTTTGTACCTGTAGGTATATCTCTTGTGGATATTTTGAGTATTTCTCCAGGATAGACACATAAAGTTAAAATTCTGGGTATTATGTATATTTAAAATTTTGATAGTGTAAGCTCATGAGACTGACGGCTTTGCCTATTCTGTTCCCTGCTGTATACCTGGGACCTACAACAGTGCCTGGTATAAGGTAGGTGCTCACGAAATATTAGTTGTTGAATGAAATTCTCCTGCAGAAACTCCATAATTTGCACTCCCACAAATAGTGTATGAGAATGTCTGCTTCTCCACACCTTTACCAACTCTGGATCTTGTCTGTTTTTTAATTCCTGTCAAGCTAGTGGGTGACCAGCGATAATCTCATTGATTTTTTGTCTTGTATTTCTATGATTACTAGGGACATTGAACATTTTCTTATTATGTGTAGTGGATCACTTTTGATGTCCTGCTGTTGAACCAATGTTTTCTGTCCTGTCTATTCCACCACAACAGGTCCTCTCATCCCTGACTTTGTGCCCCTGGAAGAGAGTAGCACCTCTCATCGAATTCCTTTGGTGGAGGCACAGAGTGAGTTACTTATAACCACTTTTGTGCCCTGGAGTTAGCGGAGAGATTAAGACTGTGAGGTTGCATATTTGCATCCTGGCTCTGGGATTGTGGTTTGTAGTGGGACTCCAAAATTGGTAGTTCGCTATTGGTCTCATAAGATACATATTATAAATTACATTTGTCGCTACAGAACCGGGTCTCTGCGAGGTGCCGTTAGTGTCCAAGTCTTCACAGGTGGTGAGCAGAAAGTGGAATTTGAGCTTAGAGTCGGCAGAGGCAGGCCATCGGATTCTGCCTGCCATATTACTTTGCTCGCGCCTTCTCTCTGGGCATACCTCCTGGCCTCCCCCTAGCCTGTTGTGGTGCAACACCCCTGAACTGCTATCTTCCTTCTAGGCTTCCTAGACCGTGCAATGCTAGTTCTTCACTTACGCGAAGCATGGTCCATGTACCAGCAGCAGCCGCACTTGGGAGCCTGTTAGAGACGTAGGATGTCGGGCCCCACCCCACCTACGTTTTAATTGCATTTAAACACAATTCCCGGATGATTCCTGGGTACATGAAGGTTTGAGAAGCGCTGAGAGGGAGCATGTTATTAGTAAAATTAATGCATCTTATTTTCCCAATTATCAGGTCCTGGAATTTCTTTCTGCCAAGGGCCACACTCAGGTGTTTTGTTTTGTTTTGTTTTGTTTTTTTGTATCCCCCAATGGTACCTCGTGCTGTGAAGGCACACAAGAGCCACTGAGCACTTACAACTTAAAAAGCTATAGGTCAGGCGCCTGGGTGGCTCAGTGGGTTAAAGCCTCTGCCTTCAGCTCGGGTCATGATCCCAGGGTCGTGGGATCGAGCCCCACGTCGGGCTCTCTGCTTGGCAGGGAGCCTGCTTCTTCCTCTCTCTCTGCCTGCCTCTCTGCCTACTTGTAATCTCTGTCTGTCAAATAAATAAATTAATTAAAAAAAAAAAAAGCTATAGGTCCCACCACCCCTCCTCCTTTTTCAGCCTGTACCTGCTACAGCTCCGAGGAAGGGTCTGAAGCGCAGGTATGCAAATACCCAGGTCTGCAACTCTGGTGCTTTGGGCCAAGGAAAGTCAGATTCTTGGGGCCAAGATGAATGGAGGAAGGGACTGTTGGGAACAGTGCCTGGGCAGCAAAGAGGCAAGGCATCGGACAAACCCCGAGACAGATCTGGGCTCGGACAGTTACCAGCAATGCTCCCAAGCTGTGTCAGGTCCATGAGCCCCAGCTTCCTGATCTGCACCGCCAATCATACCTGTTTCCAAGCGTCACTGGGAAGGTTCCATGAGACTAACCCTCTCGACCTGCTTTGGTGGCCTCCCCGTGGTGGGAATTCTGGAAGCATCATTCTCTTCCCTCTGCTCTTTCCGTCCTCAGAACCATGTGGGTAAGCACCCGTGAGAAGGCTTTGGTGTGTTTTATATAGCCTTTCAGATCGACCCACAGAGAACTGTCACCGGGAACAGCCGCTAGGCCTGAGGAATGACCCTCGAGCTGAGGGAGTGCGGGGAAGGCTGGCTGTCAGAAGCAGAGCTCTTCGAATGGGCCAGAAAGTCATGCAAGAATAGCTAAGTGTCTAAGAGGAGAGAAGCAGTTTAATTTTCTCAAATTGATCGTGTGGAGAAATCTGTTGGCAAGCGGCAGAGTGTGCTCTTAGTAATTGCCAGGATTTTGTATCCCAGGGAGATAAAAACTCAGAGCGCTGTTGTATAAGGGAGTCGGGGGCATAAATCTGCCACGGGCCGCTCCTGGCCGTGAGGCCCGTGGGATGAGCGGGGGAGCGTAGTTCAGAGGTGAGAGACCTGCTGTTTTCCATCTCTACTGGGGGCAAGCCCCAGAGAGAAATGGGCTTCCCAACAAAGGAAGGTGGGAGAGGAGAGACGAGTTCCCTGGACACGAAGGGAGGCGGTGGGGGGGGCGGGTCTGGGGAAGGGCAGAATTCTCCTCTCATGGAGAAGTGCAGAACTCTAGAGAAGCAGAGCTGCCATAGCAAAATGTGTCAGGCATCCCTTTGCTGACAGGACTTAAGGGGCAGCTGGACCACCCTTTCTTTCTTTTGTGTCTTACTCTGTCCCCAACCCCTTATTGTCCCCGGGGACTTTGGGGCCAAGGGAGACCGTTAAATCATTAAATTGCACAGAGCAGAGCTTCTTAAGGCTACTCCCTTGGTCCACGTCACAAGTTCCTAAGGCTTTTATTTATTAGCAAATGTGTGTCCTGGGTTCCTTCACAAACCACGGTGCATCAGAAGGTCTGCAGGTGTCTTTGGGAAACCCACATATTTAATAAGCTCCCCAGGGGCTCTTTGGCACTCCAAGATTTGAAAGGTGCCCTCACAGAATGGGATTTCGAGACCGTGATCTGTTGAAAGCATTTCTCTGGGTGAGCAACAACATGGAAATGTCTGTCTTGGTCCTTGCCACTCAAAGTATAGTCCTTGGACTGCAGCACCCACAGGCAACTCCCGATGATTCAGCTGAAGTCTGAAAAAGACTGGGCCAGTGAGGCCGTTCTCCAACTCCGAGGCAGGTAGCTCTGGACCACAGGCAGTGGAAAGAGGCTAGACCGGAAGTCAGAAGACCTGGGTGCAAAACCTGATCCTTCCCCCTGTGGCTGTGTGAACTTGGAACGGCCATCTCACCTTTCTGACCATCCACGCGCCATCATGGGATGTGATCGTGGCTACTTTATGATATCAATGCAAGTGTTAACTGTGGGGGCGCTGAGATGAGGAGATGCCTGCTAGATGTCAGGGGAGGCTGCGTCAGTACTCACCGTTGCTGGGTTTCTCCCGCTTTGACTTTGATGGTCTTGACAACGAGGCCCGAGTAGAGAGGCCCTTGGCTCCATGGGATGATGGTTTGGACCGTGTTCCAGACATTGGTCCATACTGCGCCATTTTCCCACTTGAACTTGATCATGATGAGCTCACCGATATCCACATCCAACGTGATGAGAAAGGAATAGGTTTTATTACTAGTAATTTCTTTATCCCTTGAAGATACAAAGGAAATCAGACCTAGTTTATTTGGAAGAGCCAAGTCATGTTGGGCACACTCAGGCTGTGTAGGGTTTGCCCGAAAGACTTGGGAAGGTCTTTTCGGCTGCATTTTCCAAACTGGTATGGGACAGACTATCAGTAGGAACAGTAGCGGGTGAGCCAGACCATTAATACTGGGGAAACCATGTATTTTTTAGGTTAGCATAATTAAGAGGCTCTGACAGTTCTGCCATAATGAATCTGGTAACTCTCTTGAGCTCATGCTTCCGAGCTTCTGCTTTAACAAATTAGGAAAACTGCCCCTGAGAAGACAGTGGGGCTTTGGCAATGACCTCTGGGTAGTTCAGCTCCCTTGAGGTTTGATTAACACAGTAGAGCCACCCCACACTCTTATCTCCCCACTCATGCTTTTTTTCCTCCTCATAAAAATAGAAACAACGAAGTTTAACGGTAATAGAAAACCACATGGTAAAGGGAAGCACCAATTTGGAGCAAAATTTAAATGCAAATTCTTGGTTATCATTAGAAGCATTAACTAGTCTGTAGGACATTAGCATGTCCCAACACTGACTGAGCAGGAGATGCCCTTCCCACCTTGGAACTATTCCCCAGGGGAGAACTGGGACAGTGCAGAGGTAACAGTGGATTTGGGGAAAGACAGGTGGGTGGAGGGTTCCTCCACACAGCTTGTCATAGCTCTTCCTGTAAAATGTTGTAAGGAATTGCTTAGGAATCCCTCCACCCCGCTAGGCTGTGAGCATCCTAGGGCTAGGGTCCCCTCTACCTTTGGGGCCAAGCCCGGACTAATACTTGCTGAACGACGGAATCAGTGTGATGACCGGAGACCCAAGGCTGGAGGAGATCTTCTGGAAGCTGAGAACTGTCCCTGGGGCAGGTGGAAGGCTAGTGTCTCTTCCAAGGAAGAGGCCACAGTGAGGGTCGAGATGTGGAGAAAAAGCCTTATTTCTGGTCGTTGAGGCTGGGGAGTCTCTGAGGGAGGCATGAGGCCACTGTTCACATTGTGAGCAGGTGTGTAACGGGGCAGAGGACAGATGGGCAGGGCTGGCAGTGCAGGCTGACTGAGAAGGGAAATTTGTGCCAAGTTAAAACCCATTTGGTTTCTGGGTTATGGCTTTCAGAACTCACTGGAAAGGAGCTCAGGGCTGTCCTGTGGACACCTGCTCCCGCCCTCCCTGCTCCTCCTGCCTGGTTCTTCTGTCTGCACAGTAGATGATGGACCTCGCCACCTCTGGCTTCCCTCTCTGCTCAGCTCATCTCACAACGAACCCATTGTAAACACAGGTCATTTTGCCATAATGCAGTCTGCGGGACCGGTTGAGGCTGAGGAGGGATGACAAGGCGAGGGGGGGGGTGTCATCCCATCAGACAGGTGTTTGGGGCAGTCACGTGGGCTGTGTCTGGCCTGGCCCTTGAAAATTATGGGGTCCGCCTAGACCCTGTGAGAAAAAGTAGCACACCATCAGCATAGACGGCGCTGCACCTCATACTCACAGAGTGATGGTGATTTTCTGGTTTTCCTCTTTTGTTCCGAGGAGTGTCATAGTAAAAGTTGGTTCTACGGGTTTCTTAAGTTGGTTGCTGAACTGGATCTTGAACTGGTAATGATACACTAAAGAGAGAAGGTGGAGGGGGAGAGAGTGAGGGAAAGAGAATTTAAATAGGAAAAACAGGAATTTTTATAAATTAAAAATATCATATTTTAAAAATTTAAGAATGCAGGGGGAGAAGTCTGGATGGATAGACACCAACTTCCCTCCCCCCCAGGTGGAGGGATTATGAATACTTTAAAATTTTTTTCTTTTTCCTTCTCTGTATTTATTAAACATTTACAGAGGACATATGGTGTGTGTATAATATAATAATAAGTATTATCTAACAGAAGCAGGCAGAGTGGGAATATGGTATACCTAACATTCTCACCCGTTTCTGGGTGCAATCCTGTTGGACTGTTCCATGTGTTTGGCAAGAGTCCCCTTTCATAAATTGAAGGATATTATCGCTTTGAGGCACCAGACACAGGTAAGAAGACGCATTGCCATTTTCAATGTTTGCCTCTGTTTGATGGGGTCCATTTTGGGATGGACAGAGCTCTAGTTAAGAAGCATATGCTCTAGTGACCACATCTCTATATTCTGGAGCAGTTGCTGGGCACTAGCTCCATGGGGTTCCACAAGGACATTTTCTGATGGAAATAAGACAACTCTAGTTCTAGCACTTGGATCTAAAATGTTTCTGTCTTATCATATGTTCAGAATGTCCTTTCACTGGGTTGCATAGGAGACGGTAATGTATTTTACTCTTCTTTACCTAAATACAGTCTATATTTAATTAATAAAAGCAAATCGCTTACTATCACACGGGTATGGTTAAACACTTCGTACTATCTCATCTCATTCACTCATCAGAAGAACCCTCGGAGGTGGGTATTGTTGTCATCATCTCCATTTTATGAATAAGAAAATCGGGGCCCGAGAACAGAAGGGACTCGTTCAAGGTCACATAGCAGAGTCTGTCTCTTAGCCTGGGCCTATTGCTAAGCTTCCTAAGATGGCCTTGACTAACCTTGTGTTGTTACACCAACTGCCTATGGGGCTGTTGTTGGCAGTTACCCCACTTCATTCCAAAATGAACGGACTGCTTGCACTTCTGTCTCTTGCTGTCTCCATATTCTCTACACGCTTGTACTGTTTTAGCTCCAAGATGGCCAAGAGGCTTCATATGGCATGCCAGTTCCACGCAATTGACCGGACTGCCCAGAGCCCTATGTGTAGATGGGTACTGAGGCTACACCCAGGCTCTTGGGGAGATTGGTGTCTTGGGCAGAGGGATTTTTGGGCTGCTTGCTGTGGATTTGCCTTTCCTATTCTAGGTAATGATTCATCCACTAATTCTGATACAGTGACTTCCACCATGTAGGTGTCTAACCAGCTTGGTGGGATGAACAAACCGACAGTTGGCTTGGGAGTAACATGATGTGTATTACTATGTAGCAAGATGGAAGCCACCTCTGAGTCCCCAAGACCTGAGTTTCAAGCTGTGTTGCAGGAGAATTCTCACCAGAAAGCACAGATCATGACACTAGCCACTTGTTCATCTATCCCATACCCCCGGCACGTGGAAATTCATCATCTTCGTGAGTCAGTCTCCTACCTACCAAATGCCGCACGGCCCTGGGAGGTTGGGAGCCTCACACGGACCCGGCAATAGCTGTTGTGGTGGCGTGTTGCCAGCACCCCAGCTGCAGTGTCCCAGGCTGCCTGGTTCTCTGGGATTCTAGGTTGTTTGCACTACCCTCCCCTTTGGCATAAACTGACCTTCTCATCTGGGTTTTGTGGTGGCCTTGCTTATGAGCCTAGGGTTATCTCTTGGGTTGACTCTGAAGCACCAGAGTTTCTTTTTGTATATTTATGTTCATGGCAAGAGCCAAACATGAACTGAGGACTTTTATAGGCCAGGAGGTTTCTGCTTTAGGTGGAAGCTAGCTTGGGCCTCACCTGGCCCTGAGCACAGCGCCCTGTGCCCAACAGGTGCTCAGATCCTTATAAATGGAATAAAGCAATTTGAGATGCTCAGGACTGTGAGGCTGAGGGTGAGAAACAAGAGAAGTGTAGTGGGCCCAGGTTCCAGAAAGGGTCCCTCCACCCTGGCTGGCAGTGATGGAGACAGGGACTCTGGCCTAACATCCCAGAAGCCTCTGAGAGGCTGTATACGCTTTGGGGGTGTAACAAGTGAACCCTGTCGCAGGCAGACAGTGTTGTAAGTTGAACAGAGGCAAAAGGAAAGATCCTTCTGAAGACAAGGCTATAGGTGTGTGGGGTGGGGGTCAGATGTGGACAGGAGGGGGCGGGAGGACTGGCCTCGGGTAACCTCCTAACAAGGACACAGGCATCTTGCAGAGCACTCAGGGATCCCCCATAGCAACCAATTTTAATCCAATTTCATATGTATGAAGTGGAAGTCTACTGTGCTCAGGCCAGTGCTAAGAGCTGTTGGGGATAGAGGAGTTAAAGAGGATTATTAGCAGTACGCATGATACCAACACTGGCTAATACTTATTTTGTTTACCTGTGCCAGGCACTTTGCACCTATTACCTCATTTAATCCTCACAACAGGTGATATAATCATCATCTCCTTTTAGAGAGGAGGAAACTGAAGCACAGAGAAGTTAGGTGACTTTCCCAGTATCACACAGCTTGGAAGTAGTGTAGCTGGGATATAAGTCCAGGCCACCAGGCCTAGAACTTGAACTTTTAAGTGTTTGTACCTGGGACCATAGCTTTATATACCCTAAGGAAAAGGTTGAAATATGGACAGAGATTTAAGTCCAAGAGTGTCATAACAGAACTGTTTAACTGTATAACTAAAAATAAATCAGCAACACCTGAGATACTCACCTGTTGAAGAATGACTATGGACTGACTAATCAGGACAATCATGAGAACTACCACTTAGCTTTTTATCGTGTCCCCAACACTGAGCGAGTCACGTCACATAATTACCTCTTTTCTCTTTACAACAACTGCATAAGATGCCCGCTTTATCTTCCCTTTGCATCATTTTACAAATGCAGAAGCTGATGCTTGGGGAAAGTTAAGTAACTTGTCCATTGTTGTGCAGCTCAGAACGGGGGAAGTTGCAATTAGACTTGAGACTGCTGATTCCGAGTTCATATTCCCAACCATGTGATTTACTCTTATGAAGTCATTAAAAGATATTTTTGGAGCAATTTCAATCCTTCTGAAAGAAGTGCGGGGAAAAAAAAGCCCCAAACAACAACCAGGATACAAAATTGCATTGCTAACATGAGACCAACTTTATAAAACAGAATACACAGGAAGGGATTCATAAAATGTAACAGTGCTTATCTCTGGAGAGGAGAGAGGGGTCATTTTTATCTTTCTTCACGCTTTCCTGCAAGTTCTGGGTTTTCTACAATATGCTTGTATTCTAATTGACTCTTGCTGGAAAAAGAAAAAGCTTTCAAAAGTATTAGAATAGAGAACAAGAGGGCCAAAAGCCACGGTGCTCCACTTAGAGGAGCTTGTAGCTGGGAAGCTAAGTCACTTCTGTGACTCTTGTCCCCTCTGTCTTCTTGTCTCGTGGGCTGGGCATCCGTGTCCATGTCTTCTCTCCCCAGGGCAGTCTTGGTGTCATGCGAATGCTCCTGTCAGCACAAGTCCCAGCATGCAGCGGGCACCTAAGGGGTCTTTAGCGGTTCTTTTGTGTGAAGATAAGGCAGGACATGTGCTGCATTAAAGAACCTAACTGTGAATGGGGGTCGGCACTTGTGGAGATCCTAGGAGACACCAGCCTATACACGAAGTGTTCTGCCTCCATCATTTTTCGTCCTGGTAAGGAGACTAGATAAGGTGCAGGCCCTGTCGGTTTCCTTAGTTTCCTTAGTACCGCCCACCCACTGGAAGGAGTCCCACCCACGCTCTTGAGCTGGCCCTGGCCAGCAGAGCCCTGTTTTCTCCAGAGACCAAAGATGTCAGTTACTCTGCTGGACGTCAGACAAGGAAGCAGAGATTTGGACACAGATCCAAGGTCACCCAGAGTGTTACAGGCAGAGCCAAATTTGAACCCAGGTGTCTGTCTGATTCTAAAATCCCCTTTCCACTGTCTCCTGAGGTCCTGGTTCTGCAAGCCGCATCTGCTCTTTGAAAGCAAATGGCAAAACCCCAGTCCCTGAGGAAAGGCAGCCGTCAAAACCTTCCTGGAAGGAAGCCACTGAGACAAAGTGCCTCGAGGGTCTCATCCACTGACATCCATCCTGGGCTATGGCTGCTGCAGATTCTTCCTGCCTGTCCCCTGAAGGCCTAGCCCCCGGGTGGGGATAAATGGCTCAGGTCCCTGCTCCAGAGATGGGTTTTTGTCTTCCTTTGTTCTCCACTCATGAGTAGGAGATGGATTCCCACGTCCGAGATGCCACAGTTGCACAATTCTTGGGGAGGGTGTAAAATCCAAGGGTCGGCTTGCCAGGACCCCTTTAGCTTCCATCCTTTGAGTGAGAATTACCTGACCTCCTGCAGTATCTTCCCAGGGTGGAGTCTGTGCAGGAATTTGGAACCCCAAAGGTGAAGGAATGGCCAGGAGTCCGAGTCCACTGGCCTCCCAAGCACTCCTGAAGGATATGTGGGCTGTGGAGGGGCACAGGGGTGAGGGGATGAGGGCACCCTTGTGTCTGCGAGAGCCCAGCTGTAGAACTCGGCAGGTTGATGGCACTGGTGGTCCCAAATGACCTGCACTAGGGAAGTCACTTTTTTGGGGAGAAATCTTGAAATGGCATTATTTTTATAAATATAAAAGAGGCTTTTATACGGAGAACTAACTAGATGTTCTTATTTTGGATTTTTGTGTTTTTCTTTAAAAGAAAAAGAGACAATTTGCCTGTCATCCCCCACTCCCTGGCCCCTCCCCTTCCCCCCCCAGACAATGTTGCTGTTAGAAAGATTAAGGAAAAAGCAGGAGTCATTTTGCTCACTTTCCCTCATGACATGTTTAGTAAGGATTTTAAAAAATGATTTAGGAAAAATGCTTTTGATCCTGTGGAGGGGACAGCCCAGTGCATTCCTCAGTTCGGGCAGGAGAAATTATTTTAGTTCGTAAAGATAGAGAGCACGAAACAGTCCATTAACCCTGAAGGAGATCAGGCAAATGCCACCTAGAGCAGAGATGGGAGGCCTCTGGAGATTCTCCTCAAATAGAGTCTTCCTGAGGTTCAGTACCCTAAAAGCCCCGGATTCTGATCTTATGTAAACCCCACTGGTGCCACTTAAGTTCTTTTTATAAGGCAGCCACAGTAGACATTGGCTTAGTGGAATTTATGAAAAGAGAAATTTTGTTTCTCCTTCTTTTTCTTCTCTCTTCCTCCTCCTTCTTTTTGTTTCATGGAAAAAAAAAATGATTCCAGATCATTAGATATTGGCTCTGGGAGATATTATGATTTTCTTTGCAAACATCAAAGAGGCTTTTTCTTTCAGTGTATCGATTTTCTTTCATGAAGATGGGAGGAATGAGATCTCTTGTGTTGTCTTGCCACACCGAGGGCTGGTTCCTAGACATGAGATGCCTCTAACTCGAGAGGGAGGCTTCGGACCTGACACTGAGCCTGAAGATGGCCCCGTGAGGGCTTACCCCACCAGGGGGCCAGCACCCAGGGAGGCTGGAGGAGGGAGGGCAGGTGCAGGTGTATTGGAAGCAGGTGTATTGTGCAGCTCTGGGCTCATGTTGGTGGCTACAGTTGGGTTTCACAGTACCATGAGACACCTCATAAAGTGCTTCAGAGTGAGCGTCTCCCAAATGCATGTGGGGTATTTTCAGTGGAAGACAGTCAAGGCCTCGAAGACTTGGGAAGAGTTTTTTGCCTCCCACTTACCTGCCTCTAAGAATTTAGATAGGGGCCTAGTCCAGGGAGACAGCTCCTGCCACAGAGAGCTGCAGAGTCTGGGTGATGAGGGTGGGAAGTGGGGGGTGGGAAGTGGGGGGGGCTGGGGAGGGGGAGGGGCTTCAGGCCTGTGTGTTGATTCTGTTCTGTGTCACATTGTCTCTGCATGGTGTGATGAACATTTGTTTCCCAAACCTTGGCTCTTCTCATCTTCCTGTGAATTAACTTCCTTCTCTCTGAAGCCCCATCTCCTTCTCTTTAGCTCAGGATGGCAGGTAGGCTTCAACTGCCTGACTTCTTTGAACCTCTCACGGCTCTGTGAGGCTCTAATACACATGAAATTAACATTTTCTCCTGTTGAGCTGTTTTATGTCAACTTAATTAATAGGCCAGCCAAAAGAAAGGGTAGAGGAAAAATTTTCCTCCCCTACACCCTGATGTCGGGGGATTGGACTTTTGCCGCTTCTGTGAGCAGTTGCCTTTTCCGCTGGGGGTGAGATTGGGGGAGTGTGTGTGTATGTGTGTGTGTGGTAAGGAGTGTTGTGCTAACTGGCATCACTCTGCCTGATGTTTGTGCCCATAGGTGCTTCATGTGGGAGGACAACAGGAGCCCTCAGCTCTACCACCTACCACCGTATGGTCGTGAGCCCTCATAGCCTCTTTGAAGCTCCATTTCCTCATGTGTAAAATGGGCATCAAGAGGACTCTAACGGGGGGTCATGAGAATGTGATGCGATGGGACAGCGTATATTAAAGTGCCCAGCTTCTAGAAGGTGTTAACCCAGGGACATCTTTTCCCTTCCTATGTGCTGAACTGACCAGGCACGGTTCTGAGCTGCACCCCCAGGGGTCGGTTTTAGCGGTTCGCGCCCATAGTCATCCACACACCATCACTCTGTGGCTGAAGAAACTGAGACCCGCATGGGTTTTGTCACTAGGTCAAGGTCAAATATGAGGTTGGCCCCAAAGCCAAATTCTGGACATGCCCTATTCCCAATCTCAAGCCTGTGCTGTCTCTACTACACCCAGTGCTTTTTCTGGACCTCTCCCTGGAAATTAGGGAAACCTTTCCTAAAGAAGTAGTGGAGAAAAGCCAAAGACAAACAGATTCCCCCAAGTTACAGTTTGGTTGGTTGCCTACCAACCAAAAGGAAAGAGTACTCAAGCAAGTTCCCCTAGGTGGGATGAGGCCCAGAGTGCAGAGGGAGAGAGAGGGAGAGGGAAGGAGGGGGGAGGACCTGGTGTTGGTGCTAGTCAGGAGACTGCGTGGAGTGGAAGAACAAGGGCCGTGAACCAGGGCAACCTGGGGTCAAACATTACATTTGCTGCTCACAGACTGTGAGACTTAGGGAAGTTGTAAACTCTCCAAGTCTCAATTTATTTATTGGAAAATCCACCAGCATCAGTCTCCACCCTGACCCGTCTCAGTCTCTGTCCCTCTGTCTCTTGTTGTGAGGATTATACAATAAAGGAGCTAGTTTGTAACAATATACTCAGTGGGGAGCCTGGACAGAATAGGTCCCCATAAGTGCCACTTCCTTCCGCTCTGAGTGGCCTCATCCCACTGCTGGAGGATTAATTAGATAAGGTGTTCACTAAGCAGGTTTCTCTCAGGATGGATACGTTCCCTCTCTTCTCTTTTAAAAAACAGGCTCCCAGACTGGTGAAGGCTCTTCCTGGGACAGTGAAAATAGAAGTGGGCAATAACTGCCTTGTGCTACCGGCCCAGTGGGCACAGACTCTTTGATGGTTTCGTTGAAATATCTTTGGAGCCAGAGGAATGAGGGCTAAGTTAGTCACCCTTTGTGGAGCTACAATCGGGAGGCCATGTTTAGCTTGCCCAGCCAGATCCGGCACTAAAATGAATCATGCAATTAGATGTTCTTAAAAAATATGAATTATAGGTTCTCTGAAACCAGAGCTGGGCAAGTCTCTTCTTTTAAGAATCTGCAAGTATTCATCAAATGCCAGTGAAATGGGCTTGGAGGGCCCAAGTCAGAGATGATCATGATAGTGATGGGTGGAGAAAGGTGTAGTTATGGGGACCTAGATTAAAGGCCTTGCGCCAGTACCGTCAACAGAACTTTCTGTGATGATGGAAGAGATCCATTTCTGTGCTCTCCAATATGGTAGCCACATATCTGAGCACTTGAAAGGTGGCTAGTTGACTGGGGAAGCCAATGTTTGATTGCATGTAATTCCCAGTAATGTAACTAGCCGCAGCCACCATACTGGGCGGCGCAGCGTTATCCAGAGTGCAGCAAGCCCCGAGCAGCTGTTCCCAAATGGGCAGAGTCTCACCCAGGGATAATTTCCGGCCGTACCCAGGGCAGCTTGACGCGACTCCTGGGGTGCTACTCCCCACTGGTGAACAGATTAGGGTTTTGCTCACTGGAAGGACTGAAGCAGAATGGGGGAGAATTTGGAAGGCCCAGAGAAGAGGAGGGGGCAATGCGGGCCACAGCTCAGCCTGGGAACCTCTGTTAGGGGCTGAGATGGGTTCTGACCAGTTTCAGGCGGTCCTGACTCATAGGGCCATGCTCATCAGAAGTATCTGGAGCGAGATGAGTCATTGACAATAAAGACACCCGAGTGTTGTCTCCAAGGGTCTCCCTGCCTGTCTTCCTGGGATGGCGCTGAGCATTTACATGGGGGGGGGGGCGCTGGTCTTCAGTGAGCCCCATGAAGTAGGGACTTTGACTACTCTGGCTCAATTTATGTTTGGAAAAATAAATGACTGGATGGACACACTGGTTTTTTGTAGCTGCTGGGGTGGACGGCGCTGGCCAAATGCAGTTCTCTGGTCCTCCTTCATAGGAAAGAGACCCCTGTGAGTCACACCAGTGGCTTGTGGTATTTGGGCATCTGGGTCGTTGGCAAAAGGGAGGAACTCAGACTGTACCTCAGAGTGTACCTGTTGGTCTTTTTTTCCCCTCTTCCTTCCCGACATGCTTGCCTGCCCTTTCTCCCCATCTCCAAGCCCCCAGCAGATGTCCTCCAGCTCTACCAAGCTCCTCAGTTCAGAATACTCCCAAGCCATGGAAGGTGAAAAGTAGTCTCCTTTCTTCCCAGCTGATCTCAAAACCTCCCCCTTCTTCTCTCCTCCCTCCCTCACCTCCACCAATAGACAAAGGGCAGGTTCCTGAAGCGGGGAAGAAATCAATCCCTCAACTAGTTTGGAGGTCTGGGTCTAAATGCTGACTCTGCCAAGAATTCACTCTGTGTCCCTGGGCAAATGATTTTCCCCAGCTGGGCCTGGGTGTCTGCGTCTGTGAAATGGCAGGGTAGAACAGCGTCTAGAAATGCTAACATTCCACGATTTAAAGCAGAGCCAGTGAAATGTGCTTATCAGAGGGGCTTAATCACTCCAGGCAGCTTTACCATTTAAAAGAGGAGCTGGTTAACCCAAATGAGTGTCTAATTGGCAGGCTGCCGTGGGGGAGCTCCCTGAGCCGGGAGCCCTTCCAAATTCCCTCAGCTGATTTTGGATGGTACCTTCTCCTCCACCCCAAAGGGGCAGACGGCAGAGGGGACCCACTGGCCCCTCAGGCAGGAAGGATCCACCCTCACTGTGATGCTCTCAGAAGCGATTAGCCTCCCACAGCAGATTTCTGTCATTCCTGGGCTTCAGGGAAGAGAAATCTGGCCAGGGAGCGCAAGTTCAAATAAACAGGAATCCTGTGCTTAAAAAACAAGTCGCCTGGGAACTTGAACTTGTGAGTGTGATAATAAAAGGAGCACAGACGGGAGTCGGATGCACCTGGTTGCTGGCCTCCTTCCAGACTGTGTGGCCGTGGGTGCGTCACTCTACCCAAGCTGCCCTTCCCTCCTCTTGAACATGAGATCATTACCCCCTGCCGACCTTGCTTGCCTGTTGTGGGGGCCGCAAAGAGGTGATGGCCGAGTCTGATGTCTTGTATAAAACGCTGTGCAAATGCAAAGTGAGGGTGACGACATGATCACCTTCTGCGACTACAAATATTCTGGGCGGTAATAATCGAATAGCGCAGCTCCCTCGGGCTCCGTGAGCATGCGCCGTGAGACAGTGAGCCGCTAAATCACCCGGGGCCGCTGAAGGGATTAGACAGAAATGTTAACAGCAGCAGATGCCAGCTTGTTCGCTCATGGAGGACTCGGGCTTTGGGGGAGAAATCCTCCGCAGGCTTCGGCCCCCGAAGAGGCACAGCTCCGACCTCTGGTTCAACCCAGAGAGGGTCCGGGGCTCGGTTTCTGCCCCGAGGTTAAGGATCTGAGGAGGAAAGTTGGAAGCCAAACTTAATCTTTGGAGGGTCTCAATTAGACAGTGATACCCTGTAAGAGCAGGGGATCCAGATTTTAGAGGAAACGAGGAACCCCAAACATAGCCCAGAGGCTCCTTTTTTCATGCAGGCTGTGAGCAGAGCTGGAAAGCCGTGGGTTCCAGCTGGGGTTTGAAGACGCCTCCAGGTCCCTGCTCAGTGAGAGACTTGGGTGATGGAGGGAACTGCTGCTCTGGGCCTTCCGGATCTAACATGCTAGGGGACCGTGGAAGTGGATGAAGAGAGGCTCACGCAAGAATCATTCCAGAAAGTACCAAGGTTTCCTACCACCTGGTGCTTGGCAGCCAGGTGGACACACTCTTGGGAAAGGACAGAGAGAGAGGCTGCGCCGACGTCGCCGTCCAGAATCTGTGGTTTCAGGACCCCTGAGAAAGCAGAGGGAAGCCTGGGCGGAGCGGCTGCCCTGGGGGCCACCTGCACTCACCTTTGAAGGGGGACTGGGCGCGTGTGACGAGGAAGAGCCTCTTGTGCTTCTTGCCCTGCCGCTCCTGGCGGATGTGGTAGCCCATCGTGTTGCAGCGACCCTTCTGGCAGCTCAGGCACAGGCCCTGGCTGAAGCTGCCCATGTCGCTGCACTGGTAGGCCGTGCTCTGCTGGCTGGGGTGCAGCAGGGAGTCGATGAAGAGATGCACGGACCGCTCGTGGGAGCATTTTATGGTCTGAGTGATGGCTGGAACACAGGGCAAGAAGGACGTTATCACCCCTCCGTTTTCCAGAGAACCCTCCACTCCAAGGATCGTCCTGTGTGCAGGGCAGATGAGCGGCACGTTGGGAAGGAGGGGTGGGATTGCTGAGGCTGACCCCCCCGGGGCCCCAGTGGGAAGGAATCGGAGAGTGGAAACTCCAAGAGTAGACCCCTCTCAGTCACGTGGTGTAGAGGCATCTCCCCAGGCACCGTGGGTGTTTTAACTGGAAGCCTAAGTTCCTAAGAAAATACTGAATTATTTAAGAACACAGGGTAGTGTGATTTATTTAAAAAATATTTACGTCTTAAATGGCTAAAAATGTGCAAGTGCTGATGTCTTGAGTTGAATTAGCTGGAACAGGCTTGTGTGGGATGCCTCTTTGCTTAACCACGCTAGGTAAATGAGAGCCAAGGTACTCTTGGGGCTCAGTTAATGGTCTAGAGAAAGCTCAGGCCTCTCCTACAATGTCTGCCCTCTGTCCTAAAGCTGCCATTGCCTCTGTCGGGTAACTGGCCTGTAAAACCAGCAAGGGGATTGGCTTCTAGAAGGATAATTCTAGTGACCAGGTCTACCTGGGCCTAACCCCAAACAGCAGGGTTAGGAAGTTTATCTATTGTGAATTTTTGACCTTTTTTTTTTTTTTAAAAAAACTCTCCAAATCTTAATCTAATCTTTAATAAATTATTCTCAAGGACGTTGAAGAACCACCACAAGGTATGTAAATTACCTAACGTGAAGGTACAGCACAGGTAACTTTGCCAAAAGCTATTTCTCCCAGAGTCTGAAGCCTAAATGCCGAGATCCAACAGCTCGCTCTTGGTCTAGGGCTGCGCTTGTCGAGCACTGACTATAAGGCAGGTCCTATGCTGAGTGCTTTCATGCACGCGCTTCCTGAATCTCACCGCGGACCCCCTCAGGCAGCTGTTGTTAGGTGAGAAAGCTGAGCTTCAGAAGCGTTCACTGGGGGCACCTGGGTGGCTCAGTGGGTTAAAGCCTCTGCTTTCGGCTCAGGTCATGATCCCAGGGTCCTGGGATCGAGCCCCACATCGGGCTCTCTGCTCAGCGGGGAGCCTGCTTCCCCTTCTCCCCCTCTCTGCCTGCTTGTGATCTCTGTCAAATAAATAAATAAATAAATAAAATCTTAAAAAAAAAAAAAAAAAGAAGCGTTCACTAACTCATTCCAGCTCACCTAGGAGGGTTTGGGCTGGCAAAGCAGTCACCAGATTACATTCTGGGCAGATGCTTTGAGAGTACCACCCCAGAATGGGATTGCTTTTATTTTTTTTAAAGATTTTATTTATTTGTTTATTTATTTATTTGACGGAGAGAGAAATCACGAGTAGGCAGAGAGGCAGGCAGAGAGAGGGGAAGCAGGCTCCCCACTGAGCAGAGAGCCCGATGCGGGGCTCGATCCCAGGACCCTGAGACCACGACCTGAGCTGAAGGCAGAGGCTTAACCCACTGAGCCACCCAGGCACCCCTGGGATCGCTTTTTAAACTTAAAAGTGAAGAAAAGTGGGAAAAACCACACTAGAACTGGGCGAACAAAATAAACGTACTCAGTTCCACCACTTGGAAGGTTAGCACAAAAAAGCAAATGGCACTAACAGAGATGTGTTTGTCAGGCAACTAGTTACTCAATACCAGGCCTGTGTGGAGCTCTGGGAGGGAGTGGATCTGGGAGGAGGGCTGGTTGGTTAGCTGGGATGGAACAGGCCTCCGTGGATGACTGGAGGGGCAATGACGTGAGGGGCACGTGAGGAATGAGGAGAGGAAGTTCGCAGAAGGTTCTCTCAGGCGTAGGTGGGTGGAAGGCTGGGAGTCCAGCCAAAATGAGATGATGTTGAGTTTGAAGGTTGTTCTGATACTGGAGAGGTGAAGGTGGTGATGTAATCACAGGAGAGCGTATTCTCAGCTCGGTTTAGGATGATGGAGGTGAGAAGGAGGTACATGGGACGGGGCGGGGTGGGGGGCAGGGTCTCCGGTTGGCTTAGCGTGAGTTGACGTGTTTTCATCAGTATGATATTTTATAATAATGAGAGATTTAGAACACCCATGGAACGTATGATTTTTTGCTGAAAGGCTTGTCCTTTAATCTTGTGCGTGTGGTCAACGTGTGTGTCAATATTTTAGTCTAGGATGTGGGAGAGAAGTGGGATCACAGCCCAGATAATGCCAAAATCCAGTTCCTGCCCCAAGATAAAGGAAACGACAAAGACATGTTTAGAACTGAACTTTGAATTGGAAGAATTCCAGTAGGGTCCTGTAGGACCAGCTGATTAAAGCTCCCAGGAGTGGAAGAGCTATTCTCACTCTGGTCAAATGAAGGATAAGAAGCTAAAGATCAAGGATCTGTTAAGTGCATCCTTGTGTGGCCCAGAACAGAGGAAGCCTCCTGGGAGAGGAAGCTTCTGGAAAAGGAGAAATAACCGCAGGCATCAGGACTCCACTTTTAGAAGGGCCAGTACCCCTGGACAGACTTTGTTGGGAGGGGCTAAGAAGTAGGGATTCCTGGTGGTGCCCCCAGCTCATTGTCAGAGCGTGAGCTCCGAGGACCACTGCCAGTTAAGAGGAGGGCCTGCTGGAGGGACCCCAGCCCTTACCCACTCTCTCACAAGCTCTCCCTCTGAGTGGGATTGGTGAGCATACACCCCGGATTCTGAACCCTTCCCAGAGTCCTACAGAGTTGGAGGTTCACTGGGTCTTGGGGGCCATATGTATGTAAGGGGGATGGGAGCCAGTGCAGGCTGGCTCTCTCCCCTGGGCCATCATACTCACCATTTAAGCCGTGCTTGGTAATATGTTTGTAGAGCTCTAGGAAGTGGCAGCCAGGCTGGAAGTAGCCCCCATTGGGGTAGAAGTCATAGTGTGCTATGGGCTGTTTGATGCCCACACTCAGGCCCATATGCTCCCGGGTGAAGGTGTGAATGGCGTCCACGAAATTGGCATCATCTGGTGAAAGACGGTCGCTGGGCGAAGATCCCTCAAACAAAGGGCCCGCGGCATCCAGTCCTAACAGGGAAAGCAAGGATAAGGGTTAGGTGGGAGCAAGGGGAAGAAAGCAGAAAGCTCCTTTTAGCTTTCTGATGTTATTACACATTCATGAGCTAGCAGGAAGAAAAAAATCCTCAGGGATAATCTTTCTCTAGAAAATCTTGCTATAACCTTTTCACAGTAAAATCACAGTAATTCATGGTGCCGAAAATTAGACACGGGCTGCACATTATCTATGGGGAAAGAGGTCTGCAGGAACTATCCAGTGGTAGAAATAAGGTTATGAGGGAATGCTTGATTTATTTAAGCAAATCAATTTTAAGTACCTCTCAAGCTACTTTCAAGAGCATCTGTTTGCATACAAAAAGCCACTGTGCTTATTCTAAGTAGTTTTAACCTACCCATCAGAGAAGGAATTTATTTGCCTGTATGTTGTCCATAAGTTCCCTAAACAAGCTGGCTCCTCTCCCACACCAATGTCCTCTCATTGGAATGTCCAAAACAGCCTTGGGACATGACTGTTCCCTGGTGAAAATGTTCTGAGCGAATAGGACTGCTCCGAGCTCTGGTGGAGTGACAGATGTGTGTGCGCGAGACTAGAGGTAGAGGCGAGACTAGAGCCTAGCTGGCTGGCGTCTACAAATACAAGGAGTATTTCTGCTCTCAAGGGTTTTCCTCTGTCTTTCTTCCTTCACCCTCTCTGGAAGACTCTTTGATGTCCCACATCAGCCCTGGCTTCCATCCCTGATGCGGATGAAAGAATTGACAGGGGCAGCGAGCGCCTGTCTCCAGCTCTCATCTGTAGTTACAAATGAAAGATGTCTTGGTGTGATTTATATTCCATTCTTCATGGGGCTGAGGAGGAGATGACAGGAGTAATTAGCTGTCCCGCTGCTTCTGTCATGAGTGGGCCTGGCTAATAATGCCTGATGTGGCCCATGACACAAGACAGAGCGGAGAGGGTGCTGGGTCTGGTGCCGTCCCTTTGGGATTCTGACTCAGCCTTCTAGGAAGTTCCTCGGGGGTGGGCCTTCTGTGAAGGTCTGCTCACCCCCAGCCTATTGAGGGTTAAATCACAGAGTGATCACCATTATAACCATAGTGATAACCATATAACCTTAATTGGATATCCATTCCTGGGGGGTGCACATACTGGCCCATGAACAAAGTCTCCCCAGTTCCCGGCAAGGTAAAAAAAAAAAAAAGGATGAGGAAGTGATTTCTCATAATGACGAATTTATTTCTTTCGTATAAATGTCTGCCATTATTTCTTATCTTTTTTTTTTTTTTAACATTAAAACCAACCTCTTCTTTGGTGAAGTAATGGTAATTGTAGATATTAACTGCCCAAAATGTTCTTACTTGATAAGATGGGGGTCATGGGACACCTGGGTGGTTCAGGTGGTTGAGCATCCAACTCTTGGTTTTGCCTCAGGTCATGATTTCATGGGTTGTGGGATCGAGCCCCTAGTTGGGCTCCATGTCCAGCGGGGAATCTGCTTGAGATTCTCTCTGTCCCTCTGCCCCTCTCCCCTCTCTCTATCTCTAAAATAAATAAATAAATAAATAAATAAATAAATCAATCAATCAATCTTTTTTATAAAATGAAAAGTCACAACAACGTTATTCATCTTAAATTTCCTTTGAACTGTTTTAGCTTGTGAAGTATTGTTTTAGCTTGTGAAGTGATGTTTAACTCATCTTGAAGGATGAGTAGGAGTTTGTTAGGTAGACTGGGGCTGGGGGCATAAGTTGTGGTAAGATATTCCAGGCAAGGGGCATTGGGGTGGCTCAGTTGTTGAGTGTCCAACTTTGGGTCAGGTAATGATTTCGGGGTCCTGGGATTGAGCTTTGCATCAGGCTCCCCACTCAGCAAGGAGCCTGCCTCTCCCTCTCCCCCATCTCGTCCTCTCTTTCTGTCTCAAATAGATGGATAAAGTCTTAAAAAAAAAAAAAAAGATATTTCAGGTAAAGGGAAAAGGACATGTAAGGCCCAGAAGAACAGGAGTTCAAGAACAGGAAGTTCATGAAGTAGAGAAAGACCTAGTGTCATGGAAGCTTGAGACTACAGGAAGACAGTCTCGAGAGGAGAGTCCCAGAACTCTGGAACACTACACTGAGAAGGGCTTTGGCTGGCTGGCTGGTTCCCTCCCTCCCTCCCTATCCCTTCCTTCCTTCCTTCTTTTCTTTCTCTCTTAAAAATATATTTATTTATTTTTAGAGAGAGAGAGAGAGAGAGAGAGGGAGAGCATGTGTGCAAGTCCCAGGGGGAGGGGCAGAGGGAAAAGGAGAGAAAATCTTAAGCAGACTCTGCAGTGAGCACAGAGCCTGATGTGGGGCTTGATCTCATGACCCTGAGATCACAACCTGAGCCAAAACCAAGAGATGGATGCTTAACCAACTGCACCACCCAGATGTCCCTGGGCTTTCTGAGTTTTACACTGTGGCTATCTGTGCACCTTGGGGACTTGGCTGGGGAATAGCCCCCTCAGGTGTGATCTTCCAAACACAACTGTGAGGTAGCATCGGGGGATGAGGTTGGTGTCAAGGAAGCGTGGGAGGAAAGGCCTTCTTGCACATCCCCAGCTCTTACTGGGTATCTGGAGCCATTTCCAAGTCAGTGTGGAGCCCCCTCCTTCAAACCAAATGGATCCCAGAGTAAGACCCATGTGTTCCACAAATGTGGAAACTGAGGCACAGACGTGGCTGATGTTACCACAAATTTCGGGCGTGATCCTTTAACTTGCTCATATTGGGCTTTTAAAACTATAAGTTGAAAATAAACTCTTTCCTGGTAAAAAGTGTTTAGAAAGTCTACTTTTCAGATCTTCTTTCGCATGACTATGAGAGGCACCCATTGGAGGAAAGGCAATAGGAGTTGGGGCTGTGATTTACTCTGAATTCTTGAGGGACAGCAGTCTAGGACAGCAGTCATGCTTGCAGCAGTGTGAAGGAGGCTGGGTGCATTGTAATTCCGGGACTGTTAGGGAAGCGGGTCCTGCCCCACACCCCCATGCTGTCATTGGTTATGGGCACGGTTACCTGTAATTCTCCCAATCTTGTGCTTTCTGCCCATGTAACTGCCAGCGAATCCTGAGACATGGGCACCCAGGCTGTACCCAATTAGATGAACATTGCTTCGAGAAAACTGAGCAGATTCCTGGAAGACAGAGGCAAGATGGTTAGTGGGAGAACTGCTGGACAGAAACCTTGTATGGGTCCAGCTTGTTCTCGGGGTCCCCCTTGTTCTTGGCCCCGGGTGGCAGAGGAGATGCTTAATTTAGCCTCCTGAGCCAGAATGGTTTCTCACCTTGCTGGCACCCACCTTTCAGACTCAGCTACCTGGGGCCCCGCCTGGTGATGTTGGTCCCCGTCCCCACCCTGCCTGTCTTTACTAGGATATGAATGCCCTACATGGTGCTCCTGTTCATTTCTTAGGGTTTGATGGTACATGGGTGTGTTCAGATCCGCTAGCACATCCAAGGGAGTGAGCATAAAAGAGGTGGTGGATGGAGGAGGGGGAGGGAAGACAGTTCTGCAAAATAGGGGTTCAAGCATGACGTCTGAGGGAGCCCCAATGTCCCATCTCCACCTGTGCCATCCCATTCCTCCAAGCTTCGTGGAATGGTTCTCCTGTCTGGGATGCTTACGAGGCCGGCTTAATCTCTCAGTCCCGGGGTGGGGGGGGGGAGGTGAGGAGGGGAGGGGAGGGGAGAGGAGGGGAAGGGAGGGCAGGGCAGGCCTTGCCTCCAGCCACTGGATGAGAGCTGCCACCTCCTGGCCCACGAGGCGGGTGTTGCGGACGGCCACTGTGTAGTGGCGGTAGGCCAGGGTGAGCCAGTCAGCCAGCCCCACGTTCACAGTCTGGGCCAGTTGAGACTTCAGGGCGGCGACCATCTGCCAGATCCAGTTTTCCAGGAAGCCGTCCAGCTGTGGGGGTGGGGCACAAAGTCATCAGCTTAACCAGAAGGGGACCCAGGGTGGGGGGCACTGTACTAGTCTCATCTTTCTCTCTTTTTTTTCTTTCCCAACTCTTGGCTAATGGAGGCTGGGTCCTTCTTTCCAAAAGAAAGGGCTTAATGTGGGGTTTCTCGACCTTGGCACTATGGACATTTTAGGCCAGATACTTTCTGTCACGGGGCTGTTTGTGCACCATAGGCTATCTAGCAGCATGTCTGGTCTCCATGAAGCAGGTGTCAGCAGCACTCTCCCCCACAAGTTGTGAAAACCAAAAATGTCTCTGCGCTTTGCCACATGTCCCCTGGGGGCCACCCCTGACCTCCAACCGAGAACCATTCTAGTAACATGCCCCTATTTTAAGAGTTTCTGAACCTTAAAATAATGGAAAAGTCTATGTAATCAGGAGCTGAAAGCTGACCTATCCTTTGAGGCTCAGCTCTAACCCCTCCCCGCTCCAGGAGACCGGCTAGGCCACAGCTCCGAATCCCAGCTCCTTTGCTCTCCTCCTGCCCACTGCATCTGCTCGCTTTTGAGGGAATAAGGCCCCATGAGTTGGAACCTAGCAGGAGCTCAATCCATGTGTATGGAGAATCTTTCTGTGTATGCCCTTTGTTCGAGAACCAACTTGCAGGGCACACCTGATTCATGGAACGATGACATTGGTGTCTGCAGGGATGAGTAGGAGCTCACTTACGGAAATAAGGGCGGGCTGGTGACTGTGGGGCAGGGAGTCTAGGGGGTCCAGGCAGAAGGAAGCACATGCGCAGAGGCGCACGGTCAGGAGAGGGCCCCGAGGGATGTCTGGAGGGAGAGGAGTCTGGTGTGCCTCAAGACTGCTCTCCAGGCTGGAGAGCAATGCTGATGACATGGCAGGTCACTTGGGGTCAGAGGCACTGGCCACTGACCACTGACCACTTATGAACATGCACCCAGTGCCTTCCAGGTGGATAGGGTCCCTCGGGTTCAAGTCTCGACTCTCCCAATTAGTTAGCTTTCATTAACCTTTCTGTGCACCACTTTCCCCATCTGGAAGATGGGGCTAGCAGTAGTGGCCTTTCTCCAGGACTGCTGTGAAGAGGAGATCAGTCAGTCGCTAGGAAGCATTTAGAACAGCGCCCGGCATGCAGCAAGCACTCAGTACATGTTAGCGATGTGCAGTTACCTTCAGAGTTAGTGACCCAGTGAGGCAGCTGCTGCTGTACCTCTCACTGGTGAGAGTAGTTCTAGGCCCTTCTGCATTTTCAGAATGAAGCGTTCATTCTGGAAAAGGACCCTGGTAACGGTCCTGTCTTCATGGTCCATTCGTGAACAAGATACTGATTTAGTCATGAATTCAGCTCACAAATATTTTTGGAGCACCTACTGTGTAATGGCTACTGTTCAGCAGAAGAGGGAGAAGAACACTCCAGGCAGAAGGCACAGGCTGAGCCAAGGCCAAGAGGAGAGAAAGCACAGGGGAGTGGAAGGAGTTACCAACAGCTGGGGGTTGCTGGAGTTGAAGTGGGGGGCAGGGAGAGGTAAGGGGGAGACAGGGAGAGTCAGAGGAGGCAGGGAAGGTGAGGACAAAGCAGGGAAAGGTGAAGGGGGGAGTGGAGGAAGGTAGGGAGGGTGAGGAGGGGCAGGGAGGGTGAGGAGACAGGGAAAGGTGAGGGGAGCACAAGGTGTGAGTAGAGGCAAGGGGTGTCAGTGGAGGCAGGGAGGGTGAAGGGGGCAGGGTCTGAGGGGAGAGCATGGCGGGGGGGTGGGGTGGGAGGGTGGGGAGAGCTAACTCCGCTGTGTGCAGACATCGGACTTGGTGCCTCTGCCTTCTAACTCTGCCGGTCCCCAAACCTGTCCTCTTGATACATTCCCTCCTTCCTGCCTTCTTTCTTTTTTCTTGTAAGGAAAGTCCATTTGGCTAAAGCAGTTGAAGAAATGGGATACTCTTCTCTACCGTGACTGGCCTCCTTCTAACCCCTATCCTCCCCCAGGGTTCCCATAGGAGAGCTTTCCATGGCTGATCTTTAGTTTCCTTTAAAACAGGTTTCATCTTCGTAGCGTTCTGCGCTCTGTGTCCTATTCTGTTTGTCTTAGAGAAACACGGATTGAGCTCCTAGGCCAGCGGGAGAGAGCCGCAGTGAGGATTGCAGGCCGAAGCCTGCTAGGAATGGGGCCCACTTGGATCCCTCTGACAAAGAGAGTCTTCGAGAGTGTGAGCTTGGAGTGTGAGGGTTCTGGGTTTGATTCTTTGTCTACTTTTGGCTGTGTGACTATGGTAGTTGCTCGACCTTTCTGAGCGCACTTTCTTCTTCTAGGAGATACTAACCCACCTTGGAGGAAGGCGTGGGGATTAAACGGGTTGACGTATAATGAAAAGGGCCTAACCTGTAGCAGGGCATCAGTCCATGTTAGGTCCCTTCTTTAGGGGCAGGAAAGACACCACCACCTTCACTGCTGACCCTGGGGTGTGTGGAATCCCCAACTTCCCTAGGGTGGGAGCCCTTTAAGTCCTAGGCGGAAGCTGCTAGCAGGCTACAGGTGTCTCTGTTCCCCCCCCCCCCAGCAGTGGCAAGCATCCCATCTCGTGGCTCTACCCCTGTGACATCATGTGGCTCCCCATTACAACATAAGACCAGGTGCGGGGTCTGTATTGTACATGGGAAGGCTATGAGCCTGCACATAGCAGGCTTTCAGTGAATCAATGTTGAAAGAGTGGCAGGTAGGTAGATGGGCTTATTTAGCTTTTTACAGTAGGATAGATGGGGGTTTCAAGAGTGTTTTTCAAGTAGATGGCAGGGAAAGGTTTCCAAGTCATGAAGTAGATCACCAAATCTCTGGAGGTTTCAAGTCATGAACCAAGCTTCAAATTGTGGGTTGGTTGGGAGCCAGGGAGGCAGAATTTCTTCTTGGAGAAAAGTCCTTGCTTAGTTTCATTTCAATCATTGCCCACAATATTCTTTCTCCCCTTCGTCCAGGGTTTTTAGCATCCCTAAAAGGCTACACTTTCTCTAAGAGGCTACATGTCTCAGTCATCTTTCTATCTAGGTATGGCTCATGGATATAACTGGAAGCATTTTACAGATGCTTCTGGGTGGCTAACCTAAAAAACTATCTTTTATACCAAAAGCCGTTGAACTGTACACTTTAAATGGATGGATGAGTTTAAATGGTATGTGAATTACATATCAATATAGCTGTTTTTAAAAAAACCATGTTCTTTGACTCTGTTGTGTATACCTTTTATTCATCGTGCTACCTGGAATAAAGATACGATGGCTGGTGCTCTGGCTGCCATCTTGGACTATAAGGACAAAGGCGGTACTCAAAGAATGGCAGCGTAGTGGGAAATGAGCTGCGCCCCTGAGGACATCATTGACCAAAGTCATTTATCCAGTTTTGGATTACATATCTCTAGGCTATTGTGTGAAATGGAAACAAATTTGTTTCATTTGAACTATTGTCAATTAAGTTTCTGTTATTTGGAGCTGCATTTAAAGCTTATAGTTACAATATTTCATTGGGAGACTATGTCTTCTGGCTTCCTATCTCCTCTCGTGAAACAGGCAGATTTACCTGCATGGTCTGCAATCACTTTCGGCCCCTCATGTGCTGTGTGACCTCCTTGAGCCACATTTTATTATCTGAATAGTGGAGATAATTATACTTTCCCTATCCTGCTTATTCATGGGATTGAGAAAATCAATGAGATCCTGTGTGGGGAAGTACTTGGAAAATTAGAATGTGCTTTACAAATATTATGCATGAAGCTGTTATCACTGGCTCTCTATCTTTTTATTAAAATTGGACACACGAGGGAGAAAAGCCGAAAATGTAAATGCAGAGAGAAAAAAAGGCATGTCAGCATTTCCTACCGACCACCCGTGGATTATCATCACCAGGGGCAGAGAGGAGTTGAAGCCGCACTGCTCTAATGTGTCCGGGTGATTCAGCCGAATCTGACAGCCCTTATCTGTTTCTTCTTTAAAAAGCAAGAATCTGGTCTCTGTCTCCTGCAGTGCTTCCTTTGTTTCAACCACTCTCGATCTTCTTCCAACTGGCTCTGGAATGTAAGATTGGAGACAATGCTTAGCCTGGCATCTGTTCCACCTCTGGCAGCTCTGGGATAGCCCAAGCTCCAGCTAGCGAGGTTACTGGGAGGTGCTGGAGGCAGGCACGAACCGTAGCTTTGGGGAACCTCAGAGGGCATGTGCAGCAGAATGGCCATTTCTCCCCTGGGAGATGATGAAGACTGACCTACGAGAACCCACCACAGAGGCAGAGGGGGCTCAGGCCAAGAGCTGGGGACGATGCCCTCATCCTCCCTTCCAGCTCAGAGGCGGGCTCTCTGGGGGCAGAGGGGCATACCAGCATTTTTGGGCAGTGAACTCAAGTGAGCCTAATTACTAAGGATCCCGATCATTCCTTCCTTCTGAGCATAAAGTCACTCAGGCTTCTCAAACAATAAGTCTTGGGCTTTTGGCTTCAGGGGACAGCAGGATAGAGAGATGACGAACCTACAAAGTGCAAGGGGAGGTATTAATGAAACCAATTTTCCTACCCAAAGGTTATTAATTTGAAAGGTTATTAATTTCCAGCAAAGGGCAATGATTTTTCACTATGATGACAGAATGAAATGCATCATATTTTATTAAAAGGAGATGTGAATGAGGATCTGAATAACTGCTCTGTGATTATTAAGAAAATGTCTTCTGCCTAGTTTGGCTTTCCCAAGCTTAGAGGCTGCCCAAGATTGTCCTCATCCCTACCATGGGGCTCCCAGCTTATGCTCCCCGTTTTGCTGGCTGCACTAGCCTCCTGGTCTTCTAAGTAGAAGCTGGGGTGTCACCTTGCTCTCCTATACCAGCCTTCCCACCAGCCTTCCCAAGCTTCGGGTTCCTGATTATCCTAGAATATTGCTCAGGTGCACATTGTTTCTTGCTCGGTTGATTGCAACAGCCCCCTAAAATGTCTCTCTCTCTCTGTCTGGTCTTGACATCCTCCCTCATGCTGCAGCTCAAAGAAGCTTCCTAGAATGGGAATGACCATCAGATCCTTTAGTGACTTTGAGCTTCGTGATGTCGCAGCCAAAGCCACCACCCCAGTGATAACCTCTTATTCCCCAGCTCTTCCCCTCCTGCTCCCCACGGTCAATGGTTCCCCTACCTCGGCCTTCTCTTTCCCCCTCTTCTGTCTCTGTGGCTTCCTGGTGAGCCCTGGGCCATCCATTAAAATGGAACTCAGACATTACACCCTGGAGGAAGCCTTCTCATCTAGCCAGAGATCATTACTTCCTTTTGCCGCCAGTGCTATATTGGGTCCTTGCCTCTAATGTGCTTGTCATGGGGCCTGGTAATTAATTTGTTTAGGTGTGCACTGTTTTCTCCAGACTGTGAGCTCGTGGAGGGCAGTGCTGGTGGTGGGGGTGGGGGGGTGGTCAATAAATGCTAAATCAGTGATGTATTTTGTGGCATCCAGGTCTCACATCAAAGGCAAAGATTTGATTTGTCAACCATTCATGCACTGGCATGAAGTAAATATAACTAATTTTCTTTTATTTAGTGACGGAATTAGCTACATCTTCCTTCGTTGTAGGATAGCTGATGCCAGTGTTGAGAAGACTATATATGAAAATGAAATGGGGATAGAAATAGTACCTGTCTCATGAAGTTGTTACAAAGATTAAATAAGATATTTGTAAAGAGCTCAGAACAATTCCCGACACGTAATTAGCACCTATGTAAGGCTCTGTTGTTAAAATAAGTGCTAGTTGGAGCATGTGGCATTTTGCATTTTTGATCTGTGAAATCCTTTCTTTCTGCGAAAATTTATCCCAGTTGCCCTCATAGGACCAATTCTGTCTTATGTGTATTTACTCTGGATTTAGCTGGGAGAGTAAGTTCTCACACTGGTGCCTAGGGCCTCAAGGCTGTTAGGGAGAGTGCTGTGGAAAAGCAGTTGTCAAGTAGAAAGGCCCACAGAGAGCGGAAAGGAACTGGGCTCTCCCTGTTCTCCCTGGGGGCTTAGCTTTCTTTTAGCATGTAGAGGAGAGAGGAAGTTATGTTTCTATGTACATACATTCATTCATTCATTTCCTCCACAGAAACTTACGAAGCATATATTATTATATTATGTCTCTGGCTGGCTAGGTACTGTTTGGAGGTGCAGAGCACAACCATGGTCCAGTGGGAGAGGCAGATATGAGAACCAGTCATCCCGTGTGGTTGCTGTGGGTGCTGCTGTGGAGGGAACGCCTAAATAGGGCCTAGAGAAGACACCAAGCGAAGATGGGGCATCAACTGAGTCTAGAAGGATGAAAGATTCTTGAGGAGCTCATGTCTAGGACAAACTTTTGAAGAAAGTGAGGCTCTGGTACCTAAAAAGAATCAGATTTAGTGGAGGACATGGGCCTCAAAGGGGCTGCTATGGGGAAGAGGGCCTAGAATTCTCTTGTACAACTCCAGGAGCTAGAGACGGAATCAATGGGTGAGTGTGACATGGGAGAAAATCTTAGACTTTAAGAAGTTCACAAAGATTCATAGTTGAAGAAATTGGGACAAAGAGAAAATAAGGGCAGTAAAACAAAGACCGAAATGCTAACAGATGAGCAGCCCAGAGTCCGCACGATGTGATCCTCCAATGTTGCTGAAGATGGGCCACAGCTTTTATTCTGAGCTCCTTATTGGCCAAGCCAGAGGGGGAAACAGGAGCTGTTGTAGGGTTCGTGGTGTCCAGTTGCTCACAGTTTCCTGGTCCGGAAGCCTGAGACGGTTTCCCTATGCGTTATTGTGAAAATAGGCCACTGGGCAAAGCCAGGTCTTGAACACTATTCCTACAAAGTATGTGGTAGCAAGTTTTATGTTGACTGTGAGTGCTCATGGAAGCGGCAGCCACAGTGCCAAACAGCATGTAAGTCGCGGTGAGTGTGTGTGAGGCTCTTCACTACCATCTAGCAGTGGTCTCTGTGATGGACCAAGGGAGGCAGGGGTCACTTCAGGTCCCATGTTGGGTGGCAGGAAGGAATTGGGCTCCAGAGCCCAAGTGTCAGAGCCTCTATGGGAGCAGTCTGGTTGCCCTTCACAGAACGCGGAGAATGGAGCATTCTCAGCCAAGCCATGGCGCCAGGGACACATGGCTGTTGCCCATACCCACATGTATACCAAAATCTTTCTTTCCCAGGCTTTAGCCCCACATGTAGCCAACTCTCTGAGCCCCTCTACCAGGGGATCCTTTTGGTACTGCAAACGCAGTGAGGCCAAATGGAATGGATTTTCTTTTTTTCCCAACCGATTCTTCTTCCTTTCTCTCTACATTTCCTATTGTGATGCAAAACACCATCATTTGTCCATGCTGTTGCTCAAGCTAGAAAGTTTCCAGTAGTTCTGGAATAGTCTCTCTGTCCCCTTGGTACCTTCAAGAGTCACCACATACTGAGGGCTCAACCTCAGGATTATCTTTTCTGTTCCCTGCCACTGGCCTGGTCTAGAATCTCATGCACCTTTTTTTTTTTTTTTTTAAATAGCTTTTTAACTGTTTTATATTTTACTTGCAGAATTAATACACACTCATTGTATATGTATCTAGAATTTGAAAAATGCTGGAAATGAATAAAGAATCTCACTACTGGGACAGAAACACAAGTAATATTTGGAGTATTTCCTTCTAATCTCTTATTATGACATTCCATAGATATTTATTTGGAGTATCTAAAATTGAAATCATATTATGTGAATGGTTTCATATCCCTCTTTACCTGTCATGATAATTTTTTTACAGCATTACAAATTCTTCAAAAGCATGCTTTTGAAAAGTGGTATCGTTTTTGTACTTACTCTGTTATTTTTGGACATGTGGGTCGTTTGGGGTTTCTTTTTTTTCTATTACAACAACGCCCTGATGACCATCTTTATACATAAATCTTCATCTGGAAAATCTATGAGCATTTTCTTAGTACAGATTTTCGAAAGTAGAAACATTAGCTCCGTAGGTGTGATCTTGTGCGTATCTCTTTATGTATGCATATATGTCCAAATTGATTTTCTGCACTTTTTAAGCGAATATTTATTGAGCATTTTCTCTGTGCCAGGCACTTTTCCAACAGTCTTCTTTTTACTAACTCATTGAAACCTCACAGCAACTCTGTGAGCAAGTTGTGAGAAAACCCAATGATTCTGTTATGAGCGGTGCGGGCGTGGGGGTAGGGGTGGGGGGGGTGGGATGTGTTCCAATCGTATTCCCGAGGAGTAGCTCCTTCTCTAGGGGTGTCTTCTACAATTATTATTTTCTCAAGTCTTTAGAAGAGGTAAGGACCCACCAGCGATAAGAATCTGGGGATGAGGCTGTGGTTTTGAAAGGGGGACTATCAAAGGTAAAAGGTCGGTTCCTTGGAGGGAGACACCCCCTGTAACCTGGAAAGCGGCTTGACGTTTGAAGGAGGTTTGAGGTTGCCCTCTGCATGACAGCAAGTTCCTGGAGCGACGCAACTTCCTCGAAATCAGTTGGAAGCAGAGGCTGGGTGCAGCCACTGTATTTCTGATATGAGATTCCTTGTGGCAAGTGATTTCTCCATTCCTAAGTCAGCCCCCAGGTTTGAGGATTCCTAATGTTTCATACAGGAACAAATTATTTCATTTTCTTTTGGGTAAGGACATCATTAGGTGGTGACTACAGGGAGCTGAGCTGGCACAGGAGGGAACCAGGGATTCTGCTGTAGAAGGCCTCGATGGGAGTCAGTCATTCTGTCTTCTGCCCGTAATGCCTGGGTTGGGTGCTTCTGCTCGGTTCCTGTTTGTTGAGCCCCTCCTGAGGCTGGTGCTGAGGACACGAGTGTGTAATACGGAAGCCACAGGTATTGATATGACCCTCACATAGTGGTTTGTGAAATATCTTCATATTCATTATTTAAATTGCTAACCTGTGTGTGTGAGTGTGTGTGTGTGTGTGTGTGTATGTGTGTGATTTGTTAACTTTGGAACGTCGCTAACAGGCACTCCTGAAAATAGTCCCAGACCTGAGACTGCTGAGAGGAGTCCTCTGGAAGATCATAATGTCATGATTACTCTGAACAGCCCCCCATTCCTCAGTCATGTAATGGAAGGAACCTATGAAATAAATGTAGCCACAGCTCTTCCCTGGCTCTTGTGGTCAGGCCTGCAATTTGTACATGCACAGCACTGACTTCAGAATTTCTAGGATGATGGCAGGATGGAAAAACTTAAATAAGAATGTAGTCATTGCTGGGCCTTTAGAAATTCAGCTCTTAGCTCTTGCTGATCTTTGGTGATAAGCAGATTCTGTCCAAGGCTGTGGTGAAGAATGCTTCTCTCGAATCTTGAATGAATCTTAAATTTTGCCTGTCACCATTTTGTTGTGAAATAAGATGATGAGGTAAGAGTTGGAAGGACAGCTATTTTCACAAGTCATATTTATTCTGTTTTCTTTGTCTACTTTGGCCTGATTTTGCTAGCCATCTTATAGCCTGAAACTACAATCATTTTCTCCTTGGAGATTCAGGGAAGTAATTAGAGGCTATGTTCTCTTGTTGGAGAGTTTTTTTTTCTTCCAAGCTTTCTTTCTTTCTTTCTGTCTTTGCCCCAGTGTGGGGCCTGAACTCATGACCCTGAGATCAAGATCTGAGCTGAGATCAAGAGGCAGACACTTAACCAACTGAACAACCCAGGTACCCTCCACCCCAAACTTTCTTCTTAGGCTGTGCTCCCCTGCAACTCTGGTAAGAATCAGAGTGAATTTTTTTTTTTCTTTCAGAAAGTCTGATTATGAAAGAGTGTGCCATTCAGAAAAGTTTTCCATGTGTACTGGAATCCTCTGGGGATAATGGTGCTTGCTTCCCTAAAGTGGTTCCAAGGTCATGCACATATTCTGCGCTGAACAGGTTCAAGGCAGGGTGACCAACTGTCTTGTCACACCAAGGTGAGTTGGCCACTCTAGTTCAAGGGCAATGGGGTAAGTAAGTGGAGAGAGATAAGATGATAAAAATTGCCATCCCTGTTGGTGATTATGCTGAGAGTTTTTAATCCAACACCCAGTGTACGATATACCTTCCTGCCTGGTCTTTCCCCTGTAGCCCCCTGGCCTGACATGCTCTGCTGCTGTGTTTTATCTGCCTGGCTACCATCACTCTTTCTCCAAATCTAAATTCAGTCTTCATTTCCTCCGTGGAAATTTCTCCCAGTTTCCTCACTTGGTCACATCTCCTTATTATTTGTTCTCCTAGGTGATTTCACAGTTGTAATTTTCTATTCGAATAGACATGACATAAATATCTAGCTCCCCTATTTGGTGGTAAGCGCCACACAAGCAGAACCTAGGTCTGGTTTTGCATTTATGAAAACTTCAATCAGTACAGCAGGGAGCTGTGGAGTGTGCTGGTCAGGTACCCAGACCAGGAGCCATGTGGCTGGCGTTCCAGGTTCATTTCTAGCTCTAACTACTCATGCGATCTTGGGCAAATTAACCTCTGTGTCTGCATTTTCTATCATATCATCTGTAAGATGGAGATAGTAATAGTACTTACTACCTTAGAGAATTATGGTGAAGGTTTGATGCGTTAGTATTGATAAATTCTGTAATAGTGCCAGGCATGTAGTGTGTGCTATGTAAATGCTCACTACCATGACAGTTTGCCATAAAAAATTTGATGGAGGGATGACCATTATTCTGAAGTGGATCACCACCCTAAATTTAGAAACAAAAGTCATAAAAAGGTCTAGAAGAAAACAGGAGAAAATCTTAATGACATCAAGGATAGCAAAGATTTTTTTTTTTTTTAGGACACTGAGAGCACCAATCATGAAAGAGAAATTAGAAAAATTAAATGCATGTGATCTTTGAAAGATTCTACTGAGTAAACGAAAAGCCAAGCCAGACTGGGAGAAAATATTCAAAATACGTATAACCGGCAAAGGGCTTTTATCCAGAATATATAAATATATACTTACACCTCAAGTATAAAAAGACAACCCAATTATAAAATAGGCAAGAGATTTAAACAGCTACATCGTATAAAAAGATATACAAATAGAACATAAGAACATGAAAAGATGCTCAACATCATTATTCAGGAGGGAAATGCAAATTTAAACCTCAACGAGATACCACCTCCCCCCTTCTGAAATGTCTAAAATGAAAAAGACTGCCAGCACCCAGGGCAGGTGAGGGTGTGGAAGAGCTAGAACTTTCCATGCACGGCTGGCGGGATTGCAAAACGCTGCAACCACTTTGCAGAATTATCTGGCAATTTCTTACAGAGGTTAATGTTCCACAGGCTCAGCAAGTCCACGCCTCTGAGCTTGCCCAAGAGGAATTCAAACATATGTCCACACAATGATGCAAGTGTTCACAGCAGCTTTATTCACAGTAGCCACAAACTATTAACAACCCAAATACCCATCAACTGGTAAATGAATAAAGACATACAGGAGATAGGCCATGGAATGCCACTCCACAGTAAAAGGGAACAAATTTCCAATACATGCAAACACGGAGCAGGCGTGCATCTAAAATGCATTACACTAAGTGCAAGGGGCCCAACTTAGAAGGTTGCATCCCAGGGACGCCTGGGTGGCTCAGTGGGTTAAAGCCTCTGCCTTCAGCTCAGGTCATGATCCCAGGGTCCTAGGATCGAGCCCTGCATCATCAGGCTCTCTGCTCAGCAGGGAGCCTGCTTCCCCTCTCGGCATACCTGGAAGGCCCTTCCAAGGTCCTCCAGGCCAGGCATGAGCAGTGGTGCGTGGGGAGGCCCTCCTTGGGAAAGCAAATCATCTGGCCAGGGGGTTAGGGATGAAAGGGACCCAGAGACTGTGCAGGGTCCTCGCATCCAGCCTGGTGACTGCCTGCTTTTCATTCTCTTTCTATGCATCATCAACAACCTGCATTTAGTGAGGAATAATTCATTTTCTTGCTCTTATTAAGTAAGGATCTGGATAAGACCGGCAGTCTACTCTTCTAAGCCCTGGAGAGAATCAGTGCTACCACACCAAGCAGATAGAATTCCAGTGAAAAGTATAGAAACTTGACCTTTAGTTGTGTTGTGTGATACAATCTTCCTTTACAAGTTGATTGAATATAGCTCAGGGATGCCCTTTGCCCACCCCCCAACCATGACCAGGGACCTCTTATTGGTAATAATAATCGAGTCCATCTTCCTTATTTTACAAGTGAAACTGGGACCCAGACAGGCCAACTGACATGCACCAAACCAGTATCTAGTTAATGGCAGAATCAGAAAAACTCAGCTTCCCCAACATTTAAGCCAGTGTCTTCCTACTCTGCTGCAGGAGAGGAGTCCCAACCTGTATCCCTGCCAGGTTTTGGGGACTCTGTTCCTGTCCCTGGTGTAAAGCTCAGAGGGCTCACGTCCTGTTCCTCACAAAGGCTGATCCCTCCAAGTAAGGCCCCTGGATGTCAAGGAGGACGTGTGGCTTGAGTCAGGGAAAAGAGTTGCTGCGGCATCCTCTTGTCTATGGGAAGTTGTCCCAAACAACTGAGGTGACCAGAGTAAGAAAACTACAAGTCCCATGACCCCCCCCTCCCCCCGCCAACAAACACCTGTCATAGCTGTTGTTTGCCAGTCTCATCTTCAGACTAGAGGTCTTTGGGTTTTTCTGTTGTTGTTCTTCTTCTTTTTTTTAAAAGTAATCTTTATGCCCAGCGTGGGACTTGAAACACAACCCTGAGAAGAAGAGTCACATTGTCCTCCAACTGAGCCAGCCAGGCGCCCCTGGACTAGATGTCTTTTCCTTCTGCCACAGAGGTAGCACTGGAATTCTTACACAGCCCAGGGACTGCGATGTTGGTGTCTGACCAAAGTCAGGCCAGGGGAAGCTACCCAGGAACTGGACAGTCACAGGTCTTTCCACAGCCCTTGGAATGGTGGGTCTTGGTTTAAAATCAGGTTGCCAAGTGCTATTTTAATAGGTTAACCGAATCATGTTCTTGTTGCAAAGTTTTATTTGGATGGATGATGACTGCCTAGCTCCCGACTTTGGTCTTCATTTCCCCTTATCCCTCTGTCTTTGACGTGACCTACACAATGGCCAAGTGATGGGAACAGAAGGAGGGGTAGGGGCAGAGGACCTTAACTCTAATTGTGGGGCTTAGGGCATTGTTGGATGGTATCCCAGTCAAGGGCTCTAGGAGTACTTGAGTCTTACCCCAGCCCAGAGACCCCCACCTCACGGAGACAAGGACACTGGGACTGTCAGTGGGCGGGATCCCGCATCTCTTCAGTGGAGACTCAGGCCGTGGGTCTCTTCGTCGGGCTCTGCCTCTGTGCACTACCAATGGCCATACAGGTGGTCTACTTCTGTGTTTACTCTGTGCATATCCTCTGCTAAGCCTTCTAATACCTTATCTTACTTTGTGCCTGCTGAGGTCCGTCTTCTTCTCAGCTCCATGGAAAGGGCAGACTCACGATGGATTTTCCAAACAGACCTCTGGCCAGGAGTTTGAATGGAAAAAGAGAACACCAATCCTTCTGGTCTGCTTTGGCTTCCCAGTGGCACGGCATCGGTGCTGCTGTTGAGGTGGGGGGGTACCCTGTTAACTCTTGTTTATGCATTCACTCTTCTCTTTATCATTTCCCAAGTGCCTACTCTGGGCCAGGCATTGTCCCACCAAGGAAAGTTGCTCTCAGCTCAGTTGTTGCTGGAGTATCAGGTGTTCTTCCCTATTCTTTCTTTCTTTCTTTTCTTTTTTTTTTTAAATTTGACAGAGAGAGAGAGAGAGATCACAAGTAGGCAGAGCAGCAGGCAGAGAGAGAGGGGGAAGCAGGCTCTCCACCGAGCAGAGAGCCCAATGGGGGACTCGATCCCAGGACCCTGAGATCATGACCTGAGCCGAAGGCAGAGGCTTAACCCACTGAGCCACCCAGGCGCCCTAAATTTTTTTTAAAGATTTTATTTATTTATTTGACAGATAGAGATAACAAGTAGGCAGAGAGGCAGGCAGAGACAGAGAGAGGGGGGAAGCAGACTATCCGCCAAGCAGAGAGCCCGATGCAGGGCTCGATCCCAGGACCCTGGGATCATGACCTGAGCCGAAGGCAGAGGCTTAACCCACTGAGCCACCCAGGTGCCCCTTCTTCCCTATTCTTTATAAAAGGTATTTCTTGCTCAAAAGCAGGGTAAGAGCAGAAAACAAAATTCCAAAAAATATACTCACATTCTCATCATCCTAGTGGATTGACTTTTTATTTTCCCATGCTTCTATTCTGTATCCAGAAGCAAATACATTTTCCATGCAACCGCGCAGATATGATTGCTTTCTGCTTCTTTCATTTCACATTATGTAATAAACCTCTCTCCATATTCCTACAGTGTTCACACTCCTCATTTTTAAAGGCTGAGTAATATTCCATGGGGGGGATGTTTCATAATTTATATATCCATTCCCCTATCTGGGACAAGCAGTATGTTTCCAATTTTTTAACCTTTGTAAGCAGAGCTGCAGTGAACTCCACGCAGCGAGCTTTTCCTTTCAGAGAATTATTTCCACTAGGATGAACGACCTGGCGTGGGGTCACTTGTTTAAATGGTGAGATCATTTTGCTGACACGGGAGTTGAAGCAATTTTACAAGTAAGTCCCTCACAGGGTGTCAGCCGCAATTATTACCAACCCAGAGAACCCCATAAGACCTGGAATGTTCTCATTAAAGGCAATGATGGGGGAACTGGGGAGTGGGTGGAATCAGCGAGGCAGGGTGAGAGGCTGCTTATGTGGCTATCATTAACTTTTTGCTAGTAACTCAGAACACCTTATTTCATCCAGGCCTCATGACACCCCTATGAGTAGGTGCTATTCCAAAAGGAAACGTAGGTCTTGGAGTGGTAAGTGTCTTGACTAAGGTCACACAGGAGGTAGCTGAGAGAGGCCTCGTGCCAAGGGAATCTCCCTGGTGCTTCTGGAAGTTCGGCACCGGCTCAGACCCACCAGCCCCCTTTGCAAGGCCTTCAGTTCCACAGGACAGTTGCTGGCCATGAGGTTGTTCGAATCAGCCTTCGACTTGTGCTCTGTGGTCGAGAGAATGGTGGGGTTGAATTGCATTTACATGTCAACTTTGAAGAGGGTCCAGAGCCTAAAGTGGAGGCATTTCACATGAGGCAAACAACTGAACATGTTCTCGTTTGGGTCCATGGTATCTGTTTTTATAGACAACGTGGCGTTAGATGCTCAGAATTGTGTCCCTCATATTTGGCTCTTGGGTGTAACTTGTTGGCAGATGTCTACGAGGTCCTAGTTTCCTGTTCACTTGTCCTTGTTGACCTTGAGCGAGTCATCGAACTTTGTGGGCCTCAGTTTCCTCATCTGGAAAATGAGGAGTTTGGAGCAGCCAGCTCTGAGGTCTCCATAGTAGTACAGTGAGACGTCCTTGGCTCTTTTAGTCAGTTGGACTGAGGCTCTAGACCTGGCTTTTCTCCCTTTCCACATCTGGAAAACTGAGGGATTGGGAGAAGATTCTAGGGTCCCTCTGGGTCTAGGATGTGTGAGTCCAAAGACTGTCCCATCTCTGAGTTGCAACAAGTAAAAGATGGCAGAGAGAAGAGTATTTGTGAAGCCAGGTTTCAGAAGGAGAAGAGTCGGAGTAGTGCAATCTGGGGTTCCTGTCTCTGTTTCTCCCAGAGAGTCTCTCCTGTGCTGAAAGCTGACGCTTTGCGAAGGTAAATGGTTGCAGCACAAGGAAAGCACTAAGCATGAACTTGGCCAAACAACCCCAAGATTACTCTTTAAGGTAAAAATAAGCCATGGGTGGGGAATGTGAGCTGGAGAACGTGCAGGCGCTTGGGGGCCACCTACCTGATGACAAAATGAGCCGGACCCCAACCCTGAGCCTCCTTGGGGCTTCCCTGTGTTGTGGCTCAGGGCTGAGAGAGCCAGTCATTGGGTATGATCTGAGAGACTGACGAACTACCATTCTTTCATTTTACCGCACATCGAGTGAGCACTTACTATGTGGCAGGGCTGGCTTAACAGTGTAGATACAATCGTGAATAAGACAGCTATGTTTTCAAGAAACTCGTGGACTTCTGGTGGAAGTATGTAAGTAGACAGTGGTCGTACGGCTTGGTCAACATTTTGATGGTAGAAGAATAGAGGAGGTCTCTGCTCAGCTGTAGGGTGGCTGGCGTGAAGGCAGGCAGAGGAATCCCGTGGGTAGGGAGTGTCACCCGTTCCCCAGCTCATCTTGGGGATTCTGATCAAAAGCTCGTTCCATGGGGAAGAGAAGGACTAGGGATTGTGGAAGGAGGACGGGCCCGTGTGTGGCCAGTGTGGTCACCTCTATGCTTATAGAACTTGAGGTTATGGCTGTGGCACGCACTTCAGGCCCTTCAGATTTTCTGAGACTGCCTCTCCTCTGAGACTCCCCAGGCCCTGGGGTCAGCATCACAGCTGTTCCCATCATCTGTGGGTTCACTTCCCGAGGAAGAAATAAGGAGTGGTTCAGAGACTGGCCCAAGGGGCTAAAAAAAATCAAACCAGGCCCAGAATCCCATTTCTCTTCCTCTCCTCTGTACGTCTAGGTTCTGAGACTGCGAGACCATTTTGACCATTTTACCCTTGTTTCACTTTCTGTAAAATACTCTTCTGCACCCCAGTTTTCCCTTCACTGTGTGCATCCGGGGGCACTGGTAACTGCTGCATATCAGACCCTGTCAGACCACTGACATGCACTCCAGCCATTGCTGGGGCACCACGGGAAACAAGGGTGGAGGCCGAGTAGCGCAGAGGGAGGGGAACAGTCTTTGGAGGCAGTTGGCCCTGTATTTGATTCTCTATCAGTTACTAGTTTGTGTCATCTTGAAAAGTCCGCTTCACCTGTGGGAGCTTCCCTTTCCTTCTCTTCAGTTGCCCCCCTGAACATCCGTGTCCTAGGGCTGTTGTGAGAATCAGATGAGACTTGCCGAAATGTTTATTATCGACATTCAATACACAGCTTCTCTTTCCTTTCAAAGCTTACCTCAGATCTCTTCTGTCTCATGACTTGACCCAACAGAGTTCCTTCGAGAAACTTGTTGGTATGTATTTGCGAGGATTTTTGCCAGCCTGTTTAGCACCTTTCTGTGAGTTCTGTTTACATCTTTTAGGCAGCACGTCACATGTGTTGGCAAGGATGCCGTGCTTTTGTGCCAAAAGGAGGCCCCTTTTCGGAGTGAGATAAGTGTGTGTAAAGGGCCTCCCACATGTTGGAATATGGCAAGTTCTCAATGAATAGAGGTGGTTATTGTGGTCCTGAACAGAAGTAGTAACTGGTGTTTGCTGTTACATTTTTCTCTTTGAAGGGTCCTTCCCCGCCCTGTGGGTAACACATCACGAACACACAGAATACCAGATAAGATAACTCTTCATATCTAAGTGATATGGGATCACTTTCATTTCAAAAGGTTGAATGGACCTAAAGATCAGTGTTGGGAATCTGCAGGGTACGGTCCCTAGGAAAGCCCTAGGAGGACAGAGGTCTCACACTTGGCTTTTCTCTAACACACCTGCCTCAAATAGGTGCAATGGACATTCCCTACTGAGACTCTCCCAGGAGGAGACTGTCCCTGTTTTGTTTGGGGAGTTAGCTGTGCTTGGTTTTTTCTTTGGCTGGAAGCCTGTAGGTATAGGCTGGCCTCCTTGCAGGAGAGAGAATACAATACAGCAATAAAGCAAGGGAAGAGCCCCAGGAACAGAGAGCGGCTTGTCAATAATGGCCAAGGAAACCAGGAAAGAAAAAATAAAGAACTATGAGGGAAGGCTCTCCTTACTAGATAATAAAACCAACCATAAAAATTCAATAATGCCAACTGTGTGTACTGGTGCATGGACAGATAGACCAAAGAAGCAGAGCAGAGATCCAGAACACCTAAATATATAGAGGAATTCAATATTTGATAGCAGTTGCCTCTCAAATCAGTGTGGTAAAGATGGACTTTGAAATAAATAGTTTTGGGAGAATTGGCAAAAGATAGAAAGATAGAAAAGTTGGAATCATACCTCACACCATAGACCAGAAAAATTCCAAATGGATCAAATTTTTTTAAAAAACATTTTATTTATCCATTTGAGAGAGAGAGAGAGAGAGAGTGAGAGAGCATGAGAGGGGAGAAGGTCAGAGGGAGAAGCAGACTCCCCATGGAGTTGGGAGCCTGATGCGGGACTCGATCCCAGGACTCTGGGATCATGACCTGAACCAAAGGCAGTTGCTTAACCAACTGAGCCACCCAGGTGCCCAAATGGATCAAAAAATTTTTTTTGTAGATTTTATTTATTTACTTGACAGACAGAGATTTCAAGTAGGCAGAGAGGCAGGCAGAGAGAGAGAGAGAGAGAGAGAGAGGAGGAAGCAGGTTCCCCGCTGAGCAGAGAGCCCGATGTGGGGCTCGATCCTAGGACCCTGTGGCTCATGACCACTGAGCCACCCAGGTGCCCAAATGGATCAAATTTTTAAATGAAATGATGGAAACCATAAAATGGCTAGGAGGAAATTTGGGCAAACGCCCTTATATAACCTTGTGAGCAAGGATCCTCTGTGACTTAAAGTTCAGAACCTGTAAAAAATTATGAAATTAGACTGCGTTGTATTAAACAAACAAAAACCTGAGCACAGCCAATTCAGTAAATAAAATAAAATAAAAATGCCACTAGCAAAGTGAAAATATGAATAACAAAAAGAGAATATAATTACAACTCATAACACAAAGAGCTTATCTCCCTGATAAATAAAGAGTGCCTAGAAATCAAGAAGAAAAAGACCAGAAAAATGGGCTGAGACCAGAAAGGAGCATTTCATAAATATATATATATATATATATATATATATAACTTATTCTCAGTCTCAGTAAGAAGAAGAAAAATAGAAATTAAAATCATACTGAGGCACAGGTCTTTGCCGTTGGCTTGGTAAACGTTAAAGAACTTGATCACACACCTCAACGGCAAGGCTAGCAGGAATGAAAAACAGTGTAAGGATAGAGGGGGATTTGGTAACAACCGTGAAAGTTAAAAAGGCACTTGCTCTTTACCCAGCATTCCCTTCCTGGAAGTTTACCCTGTGGTTGTATGAACCCACAAATGGAATTAAGTTAATATAAGGTTGCTGTAGTATTGTCTGTAGTTGTGAGATGCTAGAAACATCCCACATGTCCATCTGGAGACCAGATAACCAAACTGGGACACGGCCCTCACTGGAATATCATGCAGCTGTACTGAAGAAATACGTGTACTGAGTGAGAAGATTATCTAGAATGGATTGCAACGTGACAAAAGTCAGGTAAAGAATGGCATCTAGAGTGATGATATCTTTTGTGGGAAAGTGGGAGATAGATAGATAAATTCACATTTGCTTTTATCTGTGTAAAGACACATTGGAAAGGCCCAGGAGCAATAAATAAAGAGGTGGTTACCCATAGTGGGAGGCAGGGAGAAGAAATGGATGAAGACATGAGGAGGGAGTCAAGACTTTGCAAATCTGTCCATTTTATATTCTTTTCATCCGAGCCATATGAATGTCTTACTTCTTCAAAAATCATCTTGAAATCACACAAGGAGCACAACTTCTTGTTTTCTATTTGCACCTGTATGAGGTACATTCATCTGGATGTTGTGCCTGTATCGCTGGACCCCTCCTAGGCCCCAGAAGGTTCTGGAAGCTGACCTCTCACTGCCTGATGGTGGCCCAAAGTTTCCGCTAGCCTCATCTATCTTCCTTGGCCTACCTCTCCACCAGGCCAGGCATGTGCCTCTCAGGCCTCTAACCATACCTTCGCTGACCTTGGCCCCAGGGGCCCTTGACTCTAGCTATTGAATAGATAGGAAGGGAGGTCAGACTCCCTCCCACGTGAGCTAAAAGAATGAAAGTGACCCCATGGGGAACTTCCCAAGTAGCCAGTTTCCTCTCTGGGAGAATGGAGTCTGGTGGATGGCAAAGTGCTAGGAGCCATGGGGAGCCAAGGTATGAGGAATTCTACAGAAGGAAGCTGGCTTGGTGCTTGGAAGCCGGGCAGCCAGGGCTGGGTCGGGGCCCAGTGGCACCCACTCACCAGATCAGCTTCAGAAGGGGCGGAGGGAGGGAGAGGAGAGCACACGGTTCTCTGTCAGGAAGCTTCTGCCCAGGGCCTCTCGGAGACTGGCACTTCCTCGGCGGCGGGCAGTCCGTCTGGGCTGGTGCTCACAGAGCGCTGGGAGCGAGGATATTTTAGATGTGTCAAAAGTGATGAATGTTGGAGAGTGCCTTCGGCATCACTGGGAACTCACAGTTCATACTGGCAGCTGAGATGTGCCAGGCCCTTTGGAAGGAGTTGAACTCCAGAGGAAACTGGCAAGTCTTTAAAACGGCCGCCCCTGCTCACCGTCCCAGGTGGCGGTGGCCGCAAGGAGCACTCTCCACGTGGTCGGAGCACCATGAGGCCAGGGAAGGTGTGGCGGGATGTGGCAGGGCCCGAGGTCTTGGCACAGGGAAGTGGCATTCATTCGGGAGCAGGGGGCTATCAAACACGAGTGGGCACTGGGGGGCCTGCAGCGGGAGTCAGCACCGGGGCTGGGAGGCCGGTTGGTTAAGTGCTGCTGGCCAGGCCATAGTGGGGGCTGCAGCCCGAGCCAGTTGCCGGCTGGAGGCGAGCCCAGGCCTTGGCCCAGAGTGAGGCTGGAACAAGGCTCCAGTGTGTCTAGATTTGAAAACACCCCAGGGAATGTGTTAGTGGAATTCAGCATCTACCCCGGAGATAATGCATTCTAAGAGGAGGCTGCCTCCGTGTTCTGTTTCCAGTGTGGCCTTGTTTGGCACGTGGGGTCCCTCGTTCTCTGCTTCTGCAGGGAGGTGGCGCATCCCAGGTCTGTGGGAGCCAGGGGCAGGGGAGGCTGAAGTGGTGGCTGCTCTGGAGGAAGGAAGGTGGAATCACTCCCTGGGGGGCTGGGGTAGGGCGAGGAGGCTGCTGCAGGCCTGCGACAGGGGTGGAGAGGCGTGAGAAATCCGGGTGGGAGCCCTGGGGTTCCAGCGGAGGCCACGGTGCAGGACCCAGCCCAGCCAGGATTCCGCAGAAGGACAGAAGGGGGCAGGGGGTAGGGGCTGGATGGAGAAGCTGGCCTCAGCTCCTCCTGCCCCTGGTGTTCTCACAACACCTCGCTTTCTGACCAAGTCCTTTGCTGTTTCCCCCAACCACTCCCGCCTGCCGCCAGGAGAGAAAGAGGAGAATGCGGTCACAGTGGCCTTTGTCTTAGTCATCTGCAAGCCTTGAACTTCTTTCTGACCCGCTCAACTTGAGGGCCGCACTGGTCTCTCTGCCCTTCTCTGGTCCACATCCTCACACTCTGACACTCTGCCCCAGCCAGAGCCACTAGGGAGGTCCCCGCCTACCTGCCCTCTCTTGCCTCTGTGACTTCACTCTTCCGGCTCCCTCCACCAGTTCTCTTTCCCCTTCCTACACCTCAGCCTTCAGCTTGAAGGAACAAGAATGCACCCTTCAGGAACCTTCCGTCAACTGGTTGGGCAAAGGGCGCCTTCTGTGTGCTCCCTGGGTCCCTGCGCAGATCCTGAGAAAGGGATTTTTTTGTCTCTTTGCTGGCTTTGCAACTAGGCTTGATGGTGTGTCTTAGGCACCCATGGGGTCCCAGCCCCTAGCATGAGGCTGGCACAGAGGTGGATTATTGGCTGGATGGAATTAACAGGGTCATTTCTTTTTCCTGCTCTTCTGAGGGAGAGATTTGTCATCATATGGAGAGGGAATGGAAGGGTAGAGGCAGGGACACTGCATTGTGTCACTTCTAATAGCCACAGTCCCCTTCAGTGTTATGAGCTGGTGGACCACTAACACACTAATCCCTGCCTCTGTCTACTCTCTAGAATGAGCTGGAAAAAAGGTACTAGTAGATAAGAAGAAAGTTCCAGACATTCTTTGGAATCATGGGTGGTCCTTTGTCCTCATCTCCATGTCCTTCAGACCCTGATCCCATCTTCCTTCCTCCCCCCTCCCTTCTTCTGTAATTCCTCATTTTCTTTCAAGCCTTATATTCAGTTCTTAAAAACTGCTTTTGTGTAGGCTTTTGTGATCTGAAGCTGTTTGTTGAGACATTAATAGGGTGATGGGGAAAAATAATTTTGTGGTCAAATAAATTTGAGAAATTATATTAAGGAACATTAATCAGGATTCCTGTTGGCCAGACAGAGACATTAAGCCACTCCTTACTGTGCATTTAATCTGTAGCAGGAGGAAATGATATGCAGTGGTTCTCAAACACAATTACTTTGGAACAGGGGGCCCCTGCCCCCCACATTCCTTTGTGTGGCCCTGCGTTTCTGGGACTAATATCCCATGGGGCACACTTGAGGAAATCCTGTTGGAGGACAGAGAGTTTTCCCATCATGTGTGCATCCTGGTAGCGCTGCGTTCTCTTGCCAGCCCTCTGGGAAGAGCTGCGTTCACACTCGTGTGTGCGTGCGTGTGTGTGTGTGTGTATGTGTCTTGAAGGCTGAGCTGGACCCAGCTGCTCTAATGAAAGCAAAACCTTATGTGTGGGACACAAGCCTGGGCACTTAGAGACAGGCAAGATGTTGTAGGTGGTGACGCAGGAACGCGAGGAATGTGTGAAACCTGCTGCGATCATTGTTGTCATATCCTTGTTAGCCAGAGATGACCATTCTCTTGACTTTTTTTGGTGTATTTCCTTACAGTCTTTTCCTATGCATATCTGTGGCATGCAGGGTTTTATTTATGGGTGTTCTTGAAGTGCAGAGAGTCTGTTGATTAAAATTTGTGGGATGAATAGAAATGGGGCCACCTTAGAACAGGATTTTAGCTGGCTGGGAAACGATCTTTAAAAAAAAAAAATAACTAAGTTGAATGGTTTTCAAATTGTTCTCCTGGGATTCCCAAGCCCATGGGATCTGGGGGCTGTTGTAGGGGTGGGGGGGGGAGGGGATGCAGAAGTCAAGAGGGAAGGTTCCTGACTGCCCACCTCTGTTTCTATCCAAACAGCATTGCCTTCAGATTTCAACATTTTATCTTTTTTAAAGATTTTATTTATGTATTTGAGAGAGAGAGAGAGAGAGAGCGTGAGAGGGGAGAAGTTCAGAGGGAGAAATAGACTCCCTGTGGAGCTGGGAGCCTGATGTGGGACTCGATCCTGGGACTCTGGGATCATGACCTGAGCCGAAGGCAGTGGCGTAACCAACTGAGCCACCCAGGCACCCCAGGTTTCAACATTTACTGCTTGAGATTTTGTTTGTAGGAGGGTTTCCGTGGATGACATAGGTTTAATACCCACGGATCTAGACCAGTCACTTAACGGATTAAAACAAAACAAAATCTGTGGGGGCAGAAAACACGTGGAAATCCATTCCACATCTGGATACTGGATCTAGACCTCAGGTTTCCCAATACACCCCCGAACCCTCTTTCTACATGTTTTGCATTTGCTTGTTTCCTCCTGGCATAGCTTCCAAAGGGAAGAATGAGAGGCGGCAAGGAGCATGTAGCAGCGAAGATACCGTGCTAACTCCACGGAGAAGCAGCTGGGGGAAAGGTTCAGAGCAATCCCATCTGCTTCTCGTTTCAGCCATCTCACCGTGGTTCTTCTTAGGCTGGGCCTTGAAATGTAAAGAAATGTATGCTCAGAGCAAGGGCTGCTTCTGCCAAGAATAACTCATAAGCAGACACAGTACAATACCCCAGTCTCCAGCGAAATGAACTGTTTAATCAAAACTGCTGTGTTCTGTAAATATGCAGTCTATTGATGAAGAGCTCGGCAAACAGGGGCAGCTCCTGAGCAAGCCTCCTGAGAGAATGCGGGACGAACTAAAGAAGACAGGGAATAATGGCAGACGTGCCTGTCTTGATCACTGGTGTGTGTGTGGCGGGGTTCCTGCAGAGGAGGGGGCCAGGTCGAGTTATCATATATGTACCATATGCAACATTCTGCGGTGGGCGGGGACAAAGGGGACAACAGAGGTATTCAGAAACACCTCTCTCAAATCTCAATTCCTTCTCAATTCTCAAATCCTTCACTTTGCCTGGCTGGTTGCAACTGTGGTCCTTTTTTTTTCTTTTTAAGATTTTATTTACTTTTTTGACAGAAAGAGAGAGCACGAGCAAGGGGAGTGGCAGGCAGAAGGAGAAGGAGAATGGAGAAGCAGGCTCCCCACAGAGTTAGGGGGAGCCAGATGTGGGACTCAATCCCGGGACCCTGGGATCATCACCTGGGCCGAAGGCAGAGGCTTAACCGACTGAGCCACCCAGGTGCCCAACTGTAGTCCTTTTGATTACAATGATGTTAATACTCATTGTGCGCCTCCTGGGCCCCACTCGATTCACTAATCCTCTCACAAGACACTGAGGCAGCCAAAGTCATCCTCAGGCACAGGCAGTTTGGTTCCAGAGTTGACCTTTTTTTTTTTTTTAAGGTGATGAAGCTTATTTATTTATCTGAAGTATAACTTAGGCACGGTAAGGTGCGCAAACCCTGAATGTACGGCTTTGCGAGCTTCTACGTGTTTTTATGACCAGTGTAGGCACCGCTCAGAGCAAGTCAGGGAACACTTCTGTTCCCGGAAGTGTCCCCCAAACCTGTGTCCAGGGAGTACCACAAAGATGTAATTGCTCTCCTGGTTTCCCTCAGCAGACATTATTAGTATGGGCTCTTCTTGAACATCCGGTAGGTGGGTTCGTGCAGCGCGGGCTCTTTTGTAGGCAGCCCCTCTCCCTCAGTAGTCCGTGAGGTTCTTTCGTGTTGTTGCCTGTACAGAGCCTGCATCTTAGCCGCTGTGCTATACTGCCTTTTGTCAAGGGAACGAACTCTGTGTTGTCTTCTGGAAATGTCTCCTTGGAAAGTGGTTTGGGGTATGCAGCGTCGGCTGAGCCTGAAGGGTTCACCCGAAAAGGTTAGGTTCAGGACAGGGTCAAGAAGAGAAGCTTCTCTGAGCTGAGCAGTTGCAGTCCCTCACTGTTGAGTTCCCTGGTCCTAGGCTCACTGGCAGAAGCACAAGCTTCTCTTTTGCTTTCATGTTTCTCTTTTCACAGAATGACCTTCATCCTTGCCACCTCCTCAAACATGCTAGCAGCCTCCTCTGGCATTTAGGGCAGTGGTTTTCAATGGAGGGGCCATCTTGTCCCCTGCCCCCTGCCCCACTGGGGCCGTTTGAAAATATGGTAGCCAATTAGAGATATTTTTGCTCGGCAAGACTGGGGCAGAGGTTGTTACTGGCATCTAGTAGGTGGAGGCCAGGGATACCTCGAAATATCCCACAATGCTCAGGACAGCAACACCCCCCGCCCCCTTCCAAATCATACAGCTCAAAATGTAAATGGAGTTACTGTTGAGAAGCCTTAGTCTAAGGTCAACACTGAATCTGGAGGTGGTTCCCTTTTCTGATACGGGAAGAGAAGAAATAGGGCATAATGGAAAGAGCTCTTGACTCAGAGAAGAAAACCCCTAAAAGTTCAAGGCCCTCCTCTGCCGACCAACTAGCCATTTGACCTTGTTCAAATCACTTAACTTCTGCGAGGCTCACTTCCCTCGTCTTTTGCTGGGAAGCGTGCCGCCCGCCTCTCCCACTTACAGACTTGTCAGGATCAAGTGAGAATGTCAATGAAATTCCCTTGAAATGCTTACATGTTATTATTTTATTTGACTGTGACAGCAAAGCAAGCGTCTTACGGGTGTTTTTGTGTCTAATGTCAGTGCAAGAACATTTCCAGTGGGATTCCTGTTTCCCTGAGTTCAGTTTCCAGGGCCATAGCCTCATTCTCACACTTGGGTGGGGAAGGAGCTCCTCTACAAGGGTGCTTCCTGGAGCTGTGGGCAGGGCTTCAGACGTCCCTGCAGTCCTCTGAGGCGGTAGTTCTCGGCGCAGGTGCAGTCCTGAAATTCCTTTTTGAATTCTTGTGAGACCCCCGCAAAGGGGTTCATTTCAGAAAAACAAGGTATCTGTAGTGCTGGATCTTGGGTTCGATGTTGTCACACGAGAGGCGGAGGGCTACGGGCCATCGTAGGTGAGGATATGGAGTGTTATGACAATGTTTGATGGCGTATTGTTCGGCTTCAGTGTGTCATGGCATGGAGAGTAGACAGGGGTACAACACCCTGTGAGAAAGGGGTAGAGGTCCCATGCTGTGCAAAGCTCATGCAAAAAAAGTTAGTTTTTATTAGAACCTTGTAGAATTTTACTGTGTGAGTCAATAAGAAAATGAAGTGAGGCAGTAAAGAGTTCTATTCAGGTGCGCCTGGGTGGCTCAGTGGGTTAAAGCCTCTGCCTTTGGCTCAGGTCACGGTCTCAGGGTCCTGGGATCAAGCCCTACATCAGGCTCTCTGCTCAGCAGGGAGCCTGCTTCCCCCTCTTTCTCTCTCTGCCTGCCTCTCTGCCTACTTGTGATCTCTGTCCCTCAAATAAATAAATAAAATCTAAAAAAAAAAATTAAAGAGAAAGAGTTCTATTCAAACACAACGTTGAAGGGAGACTCAGTGTGGTAAAGAATAGTGTGGAACGTGAGTAGCAGGCCATCATATTGTAATTATTAATAATATAAGCAGTGGTTGTTTGGAATCTTGATGCCGAGTAAGGGACAGTCAGGGTTAGGTAGGGAGAGATAGGTAGGGGCTATGGGATCAGGCTCACAGAAATTCCCAAAATGCTGAGATGCCAGGAAACCAGAGATAAGGGAACAAACCAGACCACCTTGCCCTAGGCATGTGTGGGGGGAGGTCTCTTTTCATGACAGTCACCTGTGACCAACACGGAATAACCAGACCCTAAAAAGAAGTAAGCCATTAGGGCGCCTGGGTGGCTCAGTGGGTTAAGCCGCTGCCTTCGGCTCAGGTCATGATCTCAGGGTCCTGGGATCGAGTCCCGCATCGGGTTCTCTGCTCTGCAGAGATCCTGCTTCCCTCTCTCTCTCTCTGCCTGCCTCTCCATCTACTTGTGATCTCTCTCTGTCAAATAAATAAATAAAATCTTTAAAAAAAAAAAAGAAGTAAGCCATTAGAGATGTTATTACCAGTTCTTACTTAAGCCAAGACATCACAAGAATGATAAGACCACAAGCTCCCTGGTCAGTTCTAAATTAGAAGACTGCCAGTAGAAGCCCACCCTGGCAACCCGATAGGAATCCCTCTCACTCCTGAGAGCTTTTTCTGTATCTGCATTTACTAGAACTCTATCACTTTCCTCACTCCCCTTTGTCTGTGAGATTTATCCTTCAACTGTGTGACACAAGGACCTCGCTCTCCTGCTTCAATACGAAGGTTGTGATGGGCTGAATCTTTTTAAGCAAGCCACCTCAAATTCTAGTTTCAAAAGTTTGTAGCAAAGGACTTTTGCTTCCAGCCAAGACGGGAGAAGAATATTCAGATTTATCTTCTCACGTTAAACAACTGGGCAAAATATGTGAAACAACAGTTACCACACATTTGGTAATGATAAGCATAGGACAGTGAACTCGAGAAAGGGGAAGCAAAAGAGCAGGGCTCTCCCATTGTCCCGGTTTGCCACCTGGGGAGCATTTCCAGCAGATAGGCCCCTCCTCGGGGTTGGGGAGACAGAGCTGGGCGTCTCACTCCGGGCAGCCTGAGCTTACAGAGAAGAGTGCGGGAGAGGAGAAAGCCCCAGAGGTCTGCAGAGGGGTCGCCTTGAGTTTTCAGCTGATGGAGATGAGCACAGACATGTGAAGTTGGGGAAAGGATGACCAGAAAGGAGAAAGGGAACAATCCGCAGGTACTCATGGGGCTGGGAAGAGTTTGTGTTCCCACCAGCAGAGTGAAAAAAAATCTTGTTAACATAGGACATTGGCTAGAATACTGAAAAAGTTACCACTCAGGGGATGCCTGGGTGGCTCAGTTAGTTAAGTGGCTCAGGTCATCATCCCAGGGTCCTGGGGTTGCGTCCCGCATCTTCTCCCTCTGCCTGCTGCTCTCTCTCTGACCAAACAAACAAACAAAAGTGATAATTCAGGAACAGGGCAAATTACCTCTAGACTAGAGGTTGCTCTGGTTCCATTTTATAAAAGCTTAAAAGCAAGCCTCAAAAGGATCAAACGATTCTCAAATAATTTAACCGCATCCCAGAACAACGCTGAAGAATATTTAAGAGATGCAAGCACCAACCTATCCAGCACCAACAAGGTAAGATTCATGCTGTCTTGTATGTAATAGAAAATTACCAGGCATGCAAAGAAGCAGGAAAATATAACCTATAATGAAGAGAAAAATCAATGAACTGAAACCAACCTGGATATGACAGAGATGATAAAATCAGTAGACAAGAACATTAAAACAGTTGTTCTAACTGTATTCCATATGTTCAAGAAGGTAGAAGGAGATGTAAGCATGGTGGGAAGAAATATGGGAGATATAAAAAAAAAAATCAAAATTGAACTTCCAGGTTGACAAATGATGTCTGAGACAAATGATACATTGGCTGGGCATTGCAGAAGAAAAGATTAGTGGACTTGAAGGCATAGCAATAGAAACTATCCAACACGAAACAGAGAAGAAAGACCGGAAATTAAACAACAGCGCATTGGGGAGCTGTGGGGTAATTTTTGACCGCCTTCTATTTGTGTAATTAGAGATTCCAAAGGGGACGAAAGAGAGGGGGACAGAAAAAAATGTTTGAAGGAATAATGGCAGAAAAATGTATAAATTGAATGAAAACGATAAACATTTCCATCCAATAGCTCCAAGAAACTGGATGAACCCAAGCCGCAGGAAATATGATAAAGAGTTGGGACGCCTGGGTGGCTCAGTGGGTTAAGCATCTGCCTTTGGCTCAGGTCATGATCCCAGGGTGCTGGGTCTCACATCGGGCTCCTTGCTCAGCAGGGAGCCTGCTTCTCCCTCGGCTTGCTCTGCCTGTACTGCCTGCTGCTCTCCGTGCCTCTGTTCTCGCTCTCTGACAAAAAATAAATAAATAATCTTTAAAAAAAAAAAAAAGACCCCAAGGCACAGCATTATCAGATTGCTTAAAACCAGTGGTAAAGAGGAAGTCTTAAAAGTTGCCAGAGTAAAAAGTCACATTGCAAAAAACAAAACAAAACAAAAAAAAACCCAGTTAATAAAAAGTCACTGTGCTGGAGGAAAAAAAAAAAAAGTCACATCGCATACAAAGGAACAGAAGAATGTAACAGACCTCTCCTGTGGAAGCCAGAAGACAGTGGAGCAACATCTCTAAAAATCAAAGAGAGGTGTGTGTGCAACTCCACTGCCTTGGGGCAAATGTAAATAGGCAGATACTGGGAGGTAGTCTCCTCCCCAAGGCCAAGGTCAGTCTGAGTAGGAAAGTGAAGGCACTGAGGCCACACTAGGGAGGCAGTAAAAGGAGCCGTGGTCACTGGGAGCTGGTGGGGGTGGGGAAAGATGAAGACTTGAAACACAGGATTTTTAGGGCAGTGAATTACTCTGCAGGATACTATCATGGTGGATGCCTGTGTTATACACGCGTCAAAACCCAGAGAACGTTCAATGCCAAGAGCGGACGCTGATATAAACGATGGGCTTTGGGTGACGCTGCTGTTTTGTGTAGGTTCATCGATTGTAAGAAACATACCAGTTTGGAGGGGGATGTTGCTAGTGGAAGACATTATGCATATGTAGGGCCGGGGGGCATACGAGAACTCTCTTCCTCCTTCTCAACTCTGCTGTACCCTCAAAGTGCTCTAAAACATACTGTTTGTAGGGGCGCCCTGGTAGCTCAGTCGGTTGGGCATCCGACTCTTGATTTTGGCTCAGGTTGTGATCTCAGGGTGTGTGAGTTGGAGCCCCACATCTGGCTCTGGGTTGGGGATGGAGTCTGCTTAAAATTCTCTCTCCCTTTCCCTCCTCGCACCCGCTCTCTTTCAGAAAACAAAATAACGTAAAAAGTTTATTAATTAAAAAAAAGTACTTCGACGGTCGGATGAAGATTACAGCCCCTCGCCCACACTTTTGAGAGCATATGGAGAAGAGAAAGTGTACTGAAAGTTTCATGATGATGCTAAGCTAGTCCAGCAAAAAGAGGCCCAAATTCCAGAACACGTTGAGTATAGGATTTTCCCTACAAAATGTGTTTCTTTTGCTCTGTATCCCCAGCTTAGAGAATGAATGAATTCCAGGCACCCTTGATTCTTACGTCTCTTGAACCCCACATCTAGCCGGTTCCGAAATCCCAGTGATTTTGTCTCCAAAATGCCTCTCAGTTTGCTTCTCTTGCTCCAGTTCTAATCCCGGCCCTCGGAACCTCTCACAAACTCGCTCTTTGACATTAGAGATGTCCTGCCATCCCTCTGGGTCCGGGTGTGGCTTTCTATAAGATAAGAAGATTGCCTAATGGCCTCCCGAGGTCCTTTTCACTTCTAAAGTCTGGGTTTCAGTGATGTTTTAGGAGATGTGTATAGAGAGACCTCTTTTATTTCACACTAATGAAGCTAGGTTCTGATGTCATTATATCTAGAGAGGAGCAAGTCATAAGTTATAAATGTGCCCTGCACAAAGTGTTTGCTGAATAAATAAAGGAGAGTTTAAAGCAAAATGAAAGCAAAACCAGGCAAACCCCCAGCCCAACTCAAATAATAAGACTGTACAGAACAGGCTTCCAGTTTGTGGTAGGTTGAATGATGACTCTTCCCCAAATAGGGCCATGCCCTAATCCCCAGAGGCTGTGAATCTTATCTTATATGGCAAAAAGGATTTTGCAGAAGTGATTAAGTCAAGGATTTGGAGATGGGGAGATTATCCTGGATTATCACACTGGGTCCTTGTAAGAGAGAGGCTGCAGACTTGGAAGATGAGGCGCCACGAACGAAGGAACGTAGGCAGCCTTCAGAAACAGAAGGAGACAGGGAAATAGACAGCCCTGTCAATATCATGATTTTAGGACTTCCGACTTCTAGAACTGGAAGGTAATAACCTGTATTATTTGAAGCCGCTAAATTGGTAGTGATTGGTTACAGAAGCAAAAGGAAAGTAATGCACAGGCCTTGTTTCCCTATGAACTTCTTATATTTACTGGAAAGCCATTTAACCTTTTTGGGCCTCTGTTTTCCTTTCAGCCCAATGAGGTTAAAACTATCTCTCCTCCATGAGGCAAACGAGAAGTGAAATTGTACAATACTAGTTGAAATAATAGAAATTCTACTCATAATGCCAAGCCCACGGATACTGATATTACTTCTAATATTGTGCAGATGCCTTCCCGACATCATTTCCTTCAAACTCCTCAACAATCTTAGGAAGGAGAGAAAGCAGAGATCATTCTCCACTTTAATAGATGGAAAACCAAGGCTTGGAAAGGTCGAGAAAACCTGCTCAGGCTCACACCACTAAAAGTGGGTGGGAATGTGGTCTCAGGTTTGTCTGTAGACAAACAAGGGCTCTAGCTCCTGTTGTTATCCCGGCGATTATACATTTTATGTAAATGGGGGCCATGATGATGAGGATGACGATAACTGTACCACTCTGTTACTCTTCTCTCCTCATTCCCCTTTCCTGTAATGACATCTGATTGCTCTGCTCATCTATCCCAGCTTGTCACCGGCTTGTCACAGAAGTGATTGAGAGGCTACTAATTTAGCATTACGACTTTCCGGCTGGTTGGCAAAGGCCTGGGAGATGTTTGTTTCTCTGAGAGCGAATGGCTCTGAGGTTTGGAAATGGGGACGCCACTCCCACCATGCCCAAGAGAGACGCAGTTGCATATGGTGAGTACAGCGCTCAGCCATTCGGGTGAGGAGACAGGGCACAGATGGGGGCTACCTCGGAGTGGCACAAAAGTGAACCACGGGGCCTTCCTGGAGGGGGCGGTGCGGTTTGAGCCCCTCACATTTTTCTTTTTATGAAACTGCTCATCGCAGCCATCCTCTTTCCTCCTCATTCATTTACCTGCTTCCTCTTCCTTTTTCTTTTCCTCACCTTTGATTTTTTTCTAACACTTCCCCCCATTGTTCTGAGATCTGTTTATTTTTAAGGGGTTGGCTTGGCTAATAGGAATCAGGGCCACAGGGGCTGACTCTGCGGGAGCTGTGCGGTTTGCTTTGAAGGTTGTTGAGAATATTTGGATTAATCACATTCATTCTAATATTTTCCCTCGTTTCTGATCATCAAAGAGCTCAGAAAGGTTTGAGCTGGTGCAGAATTTCTCCTAGTTTGTCCTTGGGAGCAAGTGTCTGGAAGGGGGTCGATCTAAAAATGTTTTCTGAGTGAAGCCCTGGTAATGGGGCAGGCTGCAAATTCACATCAAGGGAGTGTCATCTTTCAAAACAGCTTCTTGGCAGAACGGAATGTGGAATTTTAGAAAATTCTGAATCGTCTGTGCTTCCATTAAATGAACTCCTTGATTCCAGGCTGTGCCAAGTGGAATCTGGGGGCTGCGGGCTGTGAAAAATTGACATCTTCAGTGGCAGGATGCCTCACAAAGGTCAGACGTCCTTTGGGATGAAGCAGTCATCAGTTTGGAGTCCCCCCACCCCCCTCCACTTTTCTGTGCTTCTCTGTGTTTCCTTTTCTATGGACTTTTTCCCCCCCTTTTTCCTTTTTTGAACTTTTGGTTGGTGTTTTTTTGCTTTGCTTAGTTGGATGGAGGTCCAAGATGGAATTTTGCAGTGGGGTCTGGAGACGGCTTGTGGACCGAGCCTCATTGGGATGGGCTCTCGTTTACGGCTGTGTCTCATCCCCACATTGACTGTAAGCTCTCTGAGGATGGGGACCACGATTTCATCTTCCATCCCCTAGCCCGAGCCTGGTAGCTGCGCAGCCGACCCTCAGTCCATGTTTGGTAACTTACTTTGGGACATGTGCTTCTACTACAGCTCCAGCTACAAGACCAGGCGGCTCGAAGATACGATGAGACAGGTCCTAGACTCCATCTGCCTTCTTAACAGACTGTTGGATCTAGAGAAGTCACCCCCCTGGCCTTCGATCCTTGTGGCTTTTCCAGGCTGTGTGGCTCCTGATCCTTCATTCATCTTCCTTCCTGGCTTTTCTCCTGGCTCCAAGGCCCTGTCCTCATGTCCTCATTTTTCACATCATTCCCTGCTACTCCCTTAGATGGCCTTTTCGCCCTTAAAAAGCAAAATGAAAGTAATCAAAAAAGCCTAACCCAAGCATTCTTTTTTAAAAAATTATTTTTTAAAAGATTTATTTATTTTTAAAGATTGTATTTATTTATTTGACATACAGAGATCACAAGTAGGCAGAGAGGCAGACAGAGAGAGAGAGAGGAGGAAGCAGGCAGAGAGCCCAATGCGGGGCTCGATCTCAGGACCCTGAGATCATGACCCGAGCCGAAGGCAGAGGCTTTAACCCATTGAGCCACCCAGGCACCCCAAAGATTTATTTTTTTAAAGATTTTATTTATTTGACAGAGAGAGACACAGCGAGAGAGGAAACACAAGCAGGGGGACTAGGAGAGGGAAAGCAGGATTCCCGCCAATGAGGGAGCCCGATACGGGGCTCGATACCCGGACACTGGGACCATGACCCGAGCTGAAGGCAGATGCTTAACGACTGAGCCACCTAGGCGCCCCCAAACATTCTTTAATTCATAAAGGAATTCACTGTAGGAAACTTAAAAAATAGAAAAAGATACCAGAAGTATAAAGAAAAGTAACTGAAATGACTTGTAATCCCATCATCAGAGATCACCACTGTGGTATGGTTTCTTTCTAGTTTTTTATTTTATTTATTTATTTAAAGATTTTTATTTATTTTTTTGACAGAGATCACAAGTAGGCAGAGAGGCAGGCAGAGAGAGAGAGAGAGAGAGAGAGAGAGAGAGAGAGAGAGAGAAGTAGGCTCCCCGCTGAGCAGAGAGCCCGATGCGGGGCTCGATCCCTGGACCCTGAGATCATGACCTGAGCTGAAGGCAGAGGCTTAACCCACTGAGCTACTCAGGCGCCCCGAAGCTACTATTTCTTGAGTGCCAATGATGTCCCAGGGGTTTTAGTGATATCCCTCATTCATTCTATTCATCTATTCATATATATATAATATGTATATATATGTATATGTATATATATAATATATAATATGAATATGAATTCATCTATTCATATATTTAATAGAACAAAAAGAATATAAATGTATTAAGAAGTTATGTGCTAAGCTAGATACTAGGAATGAAACAGGAACTAAAATAGACAAGGTTAAGCCTTATGACCTTCTAACAGTGCTTTATATGAAGTAAGAATTCTATAAACTCTCGAGCATAGTGCCTGGCACATGGAGGGTTCCATTTTCTATTAGTCTACATGCCCGTGGATTAAAGAAGCATGTGTAAGTTTTTCTGTGGTCGGGACAGTGAGGAGACTCATGGCAACCTGTGGGACATCATCTCTCTCCATGGGAGTGATGCTGGGAAAGAGACAGTCTTCCCTACGAAAGCTGTTCTCTTTGCCACCGATGAGCTTGGGCTGGGGCCACAGAAGGTCCACAACCACGGTTCAGAGGGCAGCTCTTGCTCTGCTGTCTCTCTGCTTGGCTCGGTCCTCCCATTCTGTGGACACATCTCTGTGCCTCTCTGCTGACTGGTGAATCAAAGGTGCCAGCAAGGACCCTGCTTAGGAAGCTGCAGGAGGTTCAGTGAGGAAGGCTGAGAGCCAGGCCCTTTGCAAAGTGATTTCCTTCAATCTCCCAGCGGCCTCTCACAGGAGGCTTTAGAACCCCACTTTAGAGGATGGAGGGTGCAAGCTCAGTGACTTGCTCATGTCCCCCAGCCAGTCAGTGGGAAAACATGGGTTTGAAATCAGGCCTGTCTGTCTCCCGGGGAATCCTAATGGTGAGCCTTCACAGCAGGGTACCCTATCGCTGGGGTAGGTGCTACCCAGCTCAATCTGTTTGGGATTGAGCACGGAAGTTGCTTGAGTTAGCCGGGAACTTCCTAGCTCCTTATTTCTCTTCTGATGCTCTTTGGGCCATTTTGCTACTTCTATTCTCGGCCACAGAGGCCGAGTCCCCTTACATAAAACGTGCTATAAGAATAGTACACAGAGGGGCGCCTGGGTGGCTCAGGGGGTTAAGCCTCTGCCTTTGGCTCACGTCATGATCTCAGGGTCCTGGGATCGAGCCCCGTATCGGGCTCTCTGCTCTGCAGGAGACTGCTTCCTCCTCTCTCTCTCTCTGCCTGCCTCTCTGCTTACTTGTGATCTTTCTCTGCCTAATAAATAAAATCTTAAAAAAAAAAAAAAAAGAATAGTACACAGAGTGGAGGGCCCGGCTTCGAGTACAAACTCTGCAGGGATATAAACAGCCCACATGCAATTCCACGCTAACGCTTGGGGAGGGTACACTAGTGTGTAGACTGAGAAGAGGTATGGAGAGACCTTATGATGAGATATGATGGACTGTAAGAGAAGGAGAGATCGAGTAACCACATAGACTGGTACAAAGGTAGAGAATGGTAGGAAAGAACAGTCCAGGCCCATTTAACTAGGAAGGCTTAGCAAATCAAAGTACAGGACAGCCAGCTATATATGAATTGCAGAAAAATAATGCACACTTTTTTCATATATGTATGTCCCGTACAATATTTGGGACACACTTATATCTAATGTATTCACTATTTATCTGAAATTCGCATTTAATTGGCTGTCTTATATTTTATCTGGCAACCCCCAGTTTAACACTTCTCCTGGCTTTACTTTTGAGGTTGCATGACCTACTTAAGAAAATGAAAGAGCCCCAAGTTGGGCTGTAGTCTTTGCTCTGACCAGTTGGGTGGTCTGGAGAAAGTCATTTGTCCTGCCCAAGCTTTCCTTTCTTTGCCTGTCAGTGGAGCTTAGTTTGTGCATCGTAGATGCTGTAAAAAGAATAGCATCACAAATAAAAGGATTAGCTATTGAAAGCAAGTCCTGGAAGGGCAATTGAGGTGTTTTAGAATGTAAGCAAACTAATATGGCGGCATGTTGGCAATGGGGAATTAACTAGTTTACTTAACGATAGACTGGTGAATTTGAGGTTAACATGCTTCTAAACTCCTGGAAATCTCTTGACCCAAACTATCCACTGGTTTGAAGGGATTTATAGTATTTCTGAAAAATATATGGTTGTGAATAATGCCAAGATGAGGCATAGGACAATGTCAGAGAATAACACACTGAAGGTAAAGAGGGCAGAAAAGTGAGATTTATCTTATCTGAATTGGGTATTCATTCTCCTCCCTTCGTAATTATTTACTATTGAATTTTTTTGTGGGTGGCGAAGCCAATGAGCATTGCCTTTACCGGAATAATCATACTATATTAGACCCTACATATTTATCAGGATGAAGTATTTTTATAATTTCCATAATATTTCTAAATTTTTCTATAATTTACTTGTATAAATATTTCTATAAATTTTAAATTTATCACAAATCTTTCTAAAAATATTTCATAAATATTTCTATAATTTTCAAATTACTTTTATTATAATGCTTGCTATATGTCAGGTTAGCTATGTGTAGGACTTGATTGTGGCATCATGATGTTGTTACAAGCTCCTAAGCATACCAGCACCTACAACCAGTGATAAAATCCTCCCAGAACACAGAACATTTTCCCACCTCAGGGCCTTTGCACTAGCCATACCCTTTGCGTGGAATGCTCTGTTGGCTCTTTGCAGGTCTGGCTTCTCCTCAGCTTCACCTTCACCTCAGGGAGGCCTTTCTTGACCTCTCTGTGTAAATCAAGTTGTTCTGTTATTCCCTATTAGAATTTCACCAATTGTTTCATAACATTTTTCAAGACCTGGAATAATTTTGTTTTGCTTACTCGTTTATAACAGTATTTCATTGAGCCTAACATGCCATGGTTAGTATGATACACCACTGCTTTATATACTACAAAAAAGGAACAAAGAAGGCTACAAATTAAGCTCTGACATGAGGCCTTAATGATAGCCCTGTGTCATGCAAGGAATGGTCACAGTAGCCTCTCAATGCTTTGAGACTTCTTTCATCTATTTTGGGGGTTTGGCAGTTTCCTTGGTTGGAGCCTAATGGACAATCCTTTTGCACATGGATCAGTAAAGCACTGTTCCAGATACTGTGATTTTCTTCCCATAAACCATTTGTTTGTTACTTTGTAAAAAATTATGGGATAGCTGTCATATCTCCAAGAATAAATGTCACATGTATGCTTTCCCATCATCTCCATGCCTTTTTGCATGCAAATCATAGGTTAGTCTTTTCAAAAACATTTGAATTGGCAATAAAGCTTGACCCATGAAGTCCCAACGATACACAAAACTCAGTTGAATTGATGATAATATGAGCATTTCTGATCAATCTCACAGCCATGGCTTAGCCTCAGCATTTGTAAGGTATCCTCTAATTTCAAACACATTTTAAATAGGAAGAAATGTGTGCTTTAGAATTGATGAAATAAAGTATCTGTTTCCTCTACTGGGGAGCTGAGTTCTCCTCCATTGTGTCTGTCACTCTGTCCCCAGCACCAGCACAGTGTCGGTACACAGAAAGTACTAAATAAATGTGTCACCTGAATGGAGGAATTAATATAATCCCTGTATTTGTACATTTTTATTAACTGTGGGATCGATTGAAGTCTTATGGAAATAAAATAGTATATAAATAGCTTCTGCTGTTTTTAAAAACGCCTCTGTTCTGAATTCATGTAATTGGTCATACCAAGTGCAAGACTAAATTTTGACTGGCAAAGGTATGGTTGATTCCCATTGACAGAATTCTCATGATTGTAGTAGGAAGTACTTGCATATAGTGCTTTTCAGCTTCCCAACACAGACGTGCTATCAGGTAGTGATGGGAGAGATTCCTGATCGCCAGGCGGTACAGGCTGGGGCTCGATCCAGGAGACAAGGGCCCTGTGAATGACATGGCAAAGCAGAGCCCATGGAGGGCCCAGGCTTGCTGAAGAGCTGGTGGGCCATATTCTCGCTGTTATTCTTTAGAAAGGCATGAAAGAACTACGGCTATGCCAGTGGTGACAAGAAGTGAATTTTGAAGGAGAATTAAAGATTTTATTTATTTATTTGACAGATCACAAGTAGGCAGAGAGACAGGCAGAAAGAGAGAGAGAGAGAGAGAGAGAGAGAGAGGAGGAAGCAGGCTCCCCGCTGAGCAGAGAGCCCGATGTGGGGCTCGATCCCAGAACCCTGGGATCAAGACCTGAGCTGAAGGCAGAGGCTTACCCCACTGAGCCACCCAGGCACCCCGAATTTTGAAGGAGATTATATGTATTTACTGAACACCTGGTAGGCTAGCATGTGCTTGTGTAATTCTCACTCAGGCCCTTGGGTTGTATGGCATCGCTTCCCTCTGCAGCTAGGGAAACTGACACTCAGAACAAATCACCTTCCTGTAGCTAGTGGGTGGCTTCTCTAGGATTCCAGTCTGAATCTTCCTGATTCTACAGTCGTGGCTTTCTCAATCACCCTTGGCTGACTCAGAAAACCCGAGATTTGTGGAATGTCCAGCAGGAGTTAGGGACATTCAGGAAGACTTGGGCTGGAATTAGAATGACAAGTGCGGCTCATCATTTGGCTGGAAGGCAAGGTGTTGAGTTCGATGGATTCTATGCTCTCTGAACCATTGGCTATAGACTGATGTATTTCCAGACAACACTGAGAACTTGCAGATTTGAGTAAATAGTGAAGAGAGGATTCTGACCATGTGCTCCCCCTCGCCCTCATTCCCCACATATCCTCTATATTGTACTTCATTTGGCTTGGTTTTGTTCATTATTCTTTTTGGCAGTTACCAAAAGAGTTATGGCCCGCGGTCTGCCTTGATTTAGGATGGGACACGAGTGCTCTGGGGGGTTGTAAAGGGAGGAGGACTGGCTGCCACTCGTGCCCCAGAGAGAGCAGGGCTGAGAAGCCAGGCAGGAAGAAAGGAAGATGCATAGAATGGTGAGAAAAAGTAGCAAGAGGGAAGGGTTAAAACCTCACAGTCCTTTCACCAAGGTAGGACACGTTGGTTGGTTCTTCACCCTAGACAAGATGCAAGAAGTAATGGGGAGAAAAAGGCATTGAAGAAGCCAGGACTGATGAGAACCTTTACAGAAACAACTTCAGTCTTAAAGATGCTCCCTCAGCCACCGGCACTGCATTTGGGAAAGAAAACAGCTTCATTTCAGAGCAAAGGGGATGCATGCAAACGTTCCCATATTAACACATTTGCTTAGCTCAACACTAATAAAGAGGGTGGGGAGGCGCCCACAGGAAAGCAGGGAGCTAGGAAAGGCATTTTCTGTTTTATCAACGTGTGAGTGTTAAGATTCTTTCCACCCCCACAGGAACCACTGAGCCCTAGTAAAACCCCAGGACGTGTGCTCAGGTCACTTGTCATGAAAGGAACCGGCAGGACTCACTACTGCTCTGGGGATGACGGGTCTCATGGACGTGAGGGTGGCAGTCTAGGTCTAGGTTTTAAAGTTACTGGTAAACTGCCCTTTCTGCATTCCAGAATTCCAGAAGCTGAAATTCATCCCAGGGACCACTACTTTCTCCTTATTTTAGGAGGGGCCGCTTTGGTGATCCTCTTTGGTTATCAAAGTGGAACAACTACCTGTACTTTCCTGGGAGGACGGGGAAGGCATAATTCAAAGAAGTAATTCAACCACAGATATGTCATGTGACTTGCAGACAGATGACAGATCATACTCCAAGAACAGGGGTGATCCCATTTGTGTGTTTAGTAGTGAGTTAAGTCAAGTCAAGGTAGTTTGGCTCACATTAGTTTCATTTTTTTTTTTTTCAGAGACAAAAAAGAGAACATAGTTTTTGCTTTTGGTTAAGAAGGCACTTGAGGGGCACCTGGGTGGCTCAGTGGGTTAAAGCCTCTGCCTTCAGCTCAGGTCATGATCCCAGGATTCTGGGATCAAGCCCTGCATCCGGCTCTCTGCTCAGCGGGGATCCTGCTTCCCTTCCTCTCTCTCTGCCTGCCTCTCTGCCTACTTGTGATCTCTGTCAAATAAATAAATAAAAATCTTAAAAAAAAAAAAAAAAGGCGGCACTTGAGAAGGTAAGAGAAAGGAGGAACTACAAATAGTTTCACCATTATGAAAACCAGTTGTTTCTGAGTGGATCAATACAGGTAAATGTGTTGGTATTTGTCTGGTGGGCCCAACACACCCAGTGGTGTCTGCCTTCAGCAGGGGTCGGGGGTGGGGGAAGTGGGGGAAGCCAGCAGGGCTTGGAGTCTAGCACAATTTGAGCCTGTGTCTCCAGGAAGAACACTACTGTTTTATCAGAGGAGGCCTCTTGACAGCTGGTAGCACCTGGAGAAAGAATATTGCCGCCCGCATGGGTTTCTTAGAAGCTAAGAGGTCTGGGTTTGGAACTGTGGGCAGTTGACTGGGAATGAAGGGTGAGTGGAGGGTGCCTGGGGCCCCTTTGCTGGGCCTTCTCTTCAGCCCCTGAGCTCGCAGGGCCCCTCCCCCTACCAGTGGCCACCCTGGAACAGCTGGCCGAGTGTCTTTTGTGGAGACCTGCCCTTTCAGTTGTGGCAGAATTGAGCCAGTGTGCCACCCCCACGCAGGCCGGCTGTGGCTTCTATTTCTGGGTTCTGGCATTGCCGTGGTTTTAAAGATCAACGAAGGCAACAAAACAACGCCCTTGTCCCCAGCGACGCCGTGGGCGGTGTGGCCATCTCTTTGCTAAATGGTCTTTCCTGTCCTGGGCTAAGGAGGCCCAGGTGTAAGGCACAGGCTGTGGGGGAAGGAGTCCCACACAGGGGTTTGTGTGAGACCAGAGCAGGGCAGACAGGGGCTGTAGATGGGGCCGAGGCAGGGCGCATTCCGTGAGGACAGGAGTGCAGCCGAGGTGACTGCCATCCCCTCTAAGGAATTCCTTCCAGATTGGCTGCCTAAGGAGACTCCAAGCAGTTGGATTCCTCTTTCAGAGGCCCAGGGCGGTGGGGGTGGGGGCGGACCAAAGGAGGAGCAGGCGAACAGGGCCCTTGTGGGGCTGCATGGCGCTGGCTCCCGCAGAGCTGACCGGCGGCCCTCAGCCCCAGGAATGTGATCTGAAGTCCCGGGAATGGAAGTGGATGCTCTGTGACGGGGGTGATGATTTTGGCCTTGGACCGTTGGTTTGGGTGGGAACTGGCTGGAGAGCTGGAGAGTTAGCAACTTGAGCTCGTTCCATGAAGATGGACGTAAGGGTGAGGGGACTGGCAACCACGTCACCTGAGGACCCGTTGAAGGGATATTTAGCCAAAGAAGAGAAAGGCTGGTATGAGCCTGGTGGAGTATGAAGGAAACACATTCAGTACCATAAGGGGAGGAACATTCTAGCAGCAGTGGATTGGGTCATGCAAACAGTCTACTGTTAGACTCATGGAATGCTTGTGCCACCTCAGAGAGATCCCGGCGCACCAGGATACTGGCCCTACAACGGCTACTGAGCACTCCCTGTGCACCGAGCCCTGTTCTAAATGCCTTTTTTGGTACATTACATCACTTAGTCCTCTCAGCAGCCCTATGAAGTAGACCAGGCTTTTATTATCCCACCTTGAAAGAGGAAGACGTTGAGACTCAGGGATTGGATGAACCGCCTGAGGCCACCTGGCTGGTCAGGGGCAGGGTGGGAGGGGAGCGCATGGAGCAGAGGCTCCCGTCAGATCGGCACGTGGGTCTGTGTCTGCCCCCACCGGCCCCAGCCTGGCCTAGCACCCCAACAGCCTTCTCGTGGCTGCCCTGCCCGTTCGGACCTTTCTCATGTGAGGACCGGTCTTCTCTTCCAGCGTGGCACGTCAGGCTTCAGATGCTGCAGAACGTTGGGGACCCTCTGATGCCTGGTGCCTGAGCAATTCCCATTCTCTTTGCCTGAGTGGTTACTCCGGCTTCTGTGGGGATCAGGTTTTGAAGCCTCATGTGAGTGAAAATGTCTGACCATGTGAGCTCTGGTCTTCTGTGCTCGTGTCCCCGGTACCACTCAAGAACTGGGAGATCGTTTCTTTGCCACCAGAAGCATGACAGGCCTTATTATCTATCTATCTATCTATCTACCATCTATCTATTTATTTATTTTCTGGGGTAGGGGAGGGGCAGAGGAGAGAATCTTCAAGCAGATTCCCTGCTGAGCGCAGAGCTCAACGTGGGGCTGGATCCCAGGTACTCTGAGATCACGACCTGAACCTAAATTAAGAGCCAGACGCTTCACTGACTGAGCCCCCTGGGCACCCTGCATGACAGGCCTTATCAAACGGGGGCAGCTGGCCCCACTCTCTCCTGGTGTTGAGCTAACGAGGCCATGTGGTTCACAGGCACCTGGTAGTACTTAGAGAGCCGTTCCTCCCGCTGGGCTGCTTTCTGGTGATGAGGACACTGGTGTTTAATGGTGCCATGTTATTTCGGTCTTATTTCTGACAATGGCAGATATTTCCTTTCTTTTGATACATTTGAAATTACCAGGAGAAGGAGAAAAAGAGGAAGACAACCGAAATCTGTTCTTAACAACCAAAAAATTAGAAAATGAGTTGTTGAGAGCAGCGAGGAGAGACCAAGCCGGGGTCTCAAGGTTGACAGACATCGCGGTGGAGTCCCCAGACCCCACTTTGCTCTGCCTCACCTGGCTGCTCCCAAAAGCCCCCTTTGACATTGGGACGGGGTGTGGGGGCTTGCTCTCCCCAGATAGAACTGGAGTTAAGGGGAATTTCTTTGTAGCTTTGGCTTGAAGTCTTGCCTGCCTGAAACTCTGACACCGTCTCTTTTCTGAGAGGTCCAAGGCTGGTCACAGGTATAAAAAAGAAAAAGTTAGAAGAGGCAGCTGTCATCGCTTTAGCCCTGCGGTTTCTGACAACAGCGTATTTATTTTCCTCTGCCGTGAGAGTTTATTGCCCTAGATGGGGCTGGAATAACTTCACTATAAAGGAGACACTTAAGGGGCGCCTGGGTGGCTCAGTGGGTTAAGCCGCTGCCTTCGGCTCAGGTCATGATCTCAGGGTCCTGGGATCGAGTCCCGCATCGGGCTCTCTGCTCAGCAGGGAGCCTGCTTCCCTCTCTCTCTCTCTGCCTGCCTCTCTGTCTACTTGTGATCTCTGTCAAATAAGTAAATAAAATCTTTAAAAAAAAAAAAAAAAGGAGACACTTAAGCCGGGGAGCCTGGGGTTCCTGAGAAGCCCGGATGGAGCTCATTTTACTCTAAGATGCCACGGGGGCCGTACTCTGTGAGACAAGGATTTCAAATGGGGGTACGCAGTTCTGCGGTAAATGGGGTTTTCTGAGAAATCTTTTCCTTTTTTCCCCTTGAAAATTATGTACTGTCATATCTTCAAAGAGATCATGGGCTTGGTAGTGGGACTCTTTGGTTTTCTTATGAAAATGCCCACCCGAGGGAACAGGACTAGGGAGCGTGTGTGTGTGTAAAGTCTACCCTGGGTTCTGAGGGCTGTGTGTCCCCACAGAGTGGGTCTCCCCCCAGGAGAGTCACAGGCGGGGCCTGATATGTGATCTCTCCATGGCTTCTGCATCTGCTGTCTGCTCTCAGAATCTTGTTCTGCGCTTGGATCCTAGCAGGTGCTGGGCCTCACAAAGGCAGGTGTCAGTGCCCTGTGCTCTTGGTGGGCAATGGGGGGGCTGAGCCCTGTCCTCACCCTGCTCTGGAATGAGCAGGTGGATGGGAAGTCTGACCTCCTGGTGACAAGAAACTCAGGGGTGGTGTTTGTTTGGATGGCAGGTAAGGAAGGTGGGCCCTGGGACCACAGCTGGGGCCCTTCCCATGCAGACAGAGCCCTCTTGGGGTTCTTCCAAAGATGCGTTGGTGTCCCCAGGGTCTCAGTTACCCTAGGGCCTGTGCTGCCTCTCAAGTCATATCACAAATGACCTCTCCTGACCCTCTGCCCTCCTCCTCCAGCCTCTGAATCACTAGCAGGCCAATCCCGTGACAGATTCTGACCAGAATTTAAGGAACACACCAAGTTCTCTTATTCCAGAAGGAAAATAAATTCCTGGTTCTACCACTTAATAGGCTGTGTGACTCTGGGCAAATTGGTTAACTTCTCTGAGCCTCAGTTCCTTCATTTTTGTTCCAGGATTAGCAACGTTGTCCTCATTCAACTGTGAGGATTAAAAGAGATTACCTCTCTGTAGTCATCGCTGATTAATTGTCTTCACCTCATAGAGTTGTTATAAAGATAAAAGTTGATGTTCATAAAGTAGCTATATAAATTATTGACGTTTGTAACTATCTTTAGTGCTGCCTGGCACGTATGATGGGGGTGTTTGTTCTAAAAAAATGAAAGACCAAGTAAAGTGTTGCATTACATCATGGGCTCATTGAATCTTTGCTGAATGATTAGAAAAGATTTACAGGCTGAGAGCTGCTCAGGGTCGTGGTAACTAGGTCTTACTCATCTTTCTGCACCCCTAAATCCAATATGCTGTCCGTGCATAGGAACAGCTCCAGACTTGCCTACTGAATACATCTAAGTGGTTGGATAAACATGTCTCACTCGTGTTGTACTTCTCTTCAGCATGGAAAGTCCGGTTTTAGAAAATTTCCTTCTGCTTTTGGAATGTTATACCCTAATGACCACACATGAGTGACCTGGAGCTGACTGCTTTGACATTTGTCACCACAAAGCAAGAGTGGTGGCAAGCTGAATGATAATGCTTTTGCAAAGGAGGGAGACATTTACATGGAGGTGAGCACAACATTTACAAACACAAGTATAGGAGATGTCCCGCAGCTTCTCTCTTTTGTTCCGCACTCGCTTCTCTCTTTTCATGGAATATATACTTGGCCCCTGCTACGTGCTGTGTAGTGCTCAGGTAATACGGGAGGGTAAGTCACTGCCTGCTGTCCAGGCATGTACGGCCAGGTGGGGAGGTGGGTACTGTGCATAAAGAGCGCCGTGGGGCACACCAATGTGCGGGACAGGTGTGGAGAGTTCTAAGGAACTTCCGGGGAGGGAAAGGGCCCAGGGGTTTCAGAATCAGGCTGGGACATCAGAGCAACAGCAGAGAAAAAGAATGAGAATGACATCGTGGTAAGTGAGCTCCTTCTTGCCACATTCCAGGAGCTGTCACTGACAAGGTCACTGTCACTATGACCCATGCGAGGCTCCAACTTACAGGCCTTGCCCTTCAGTTAAGGAGCCAGGCCTTAGGTCCAGACCTGCAGCGATGCCTCCCTCTCGGCCCACTCAGCTCCAGGATTTCATTAAATTCTAGCCTACCCAGGCATGGGGCTGAGCTGTGGTTTTACTCCCACCTTCTAACCCCAAGGTATATAAAAGCTACCAGGTTAATCTCGTCGTCCTCGGGTTTCCCTACCCAAGTTCAGGCTGCGGAAAATTCCAGAAGGATGGGAGAGCCAGCGGCCCCAAGATTGCCCTGATGTCTGTTCTCAGAATCACTGTGTTAGAGCCTGATGAACGGACTTCCGCTAAGAAAGAAAACTGGGGTTTGCTTATTCTGAAAAATCTCGGCACAGTCATTTCCTCATGAGGAAATTGGCTTCTGCAGAGAATTTTAAAAATGGCGTTGTAAAAACCGGTAAATATATTTGTGGCAATTTATTGTACCTTTCCTTCTTGGGATTAGACCCAATCAGATGCCACATTCCAGTTCAGCCCGTACTGATGGAAGTCCCAGTAAAAGCTGAGCTAATTAAGTTCCTTTCCTCCTTCCTCCCCATCCTGTCACCAACTATGATTTCTTTGTTCATTGACGCAGACGTTAAAAATAAGTTGAAAATGTTTCTAAATTCCTTGTCATTCTGGAAGAAGATCTGTCATCGCCAAAGAATTACTAGAGCATAGAATTTAAAAAAGAAACAAAAAACTTAAACCATTAAAAAATAGTAAGAGCGCCCTTCAGGTGGTTATTTACTCTGGGACAGGATGGAGGCATTTGAATATGCTCATTCCGAACTGCCTCAAATCTTTTCCAGAAAGAACGTAGGTGTAAAGGGGGAAGCTGCTCCAATGCTCTGGGGGAGATAGGAAAGAACCCGAGGAGGTGTGTGGCTCCAGAGATGCAGAAAAGGGCTACAGGAGGCATCTTGAGGTGGGATCCACACTGGCCCAGAGCTGGGGCCTAGATGAGAAGGAGAACCCCCTGGGGAGACTCAGGGGAGCAGGTCTCAGGAAGTCGGAGACCTGGAGCCAGAAAGAGGCCTGCCTGGGTGAATGCCAGGGTTTGGCAGCTCCCCAGCTTGGGGCCTGGAAGACCGGGCCAGTCGTAGCAGAGATAAGAAGTATAACACCGGTGTGTGACAGTCCCGCATGTGAATCTGTGTTTGAGCCCACACATTAATGAAGACTTGACCCCTCTTGACTGTACCCCCAAAGAACCCCCTGGTTCCGTGAGCATTAGTTAGACAAGGAACTTGGTGTGGAATTCGAAGGGGCGAGGAAGAAAGACTTCATACAGCTGCCACTCAGCAGACTGCCCAAAGCGGGACCGGGTGTGTGTTTTTGTGGCATTTCTTTCTGTCCTGGGCTGCCACCAGCACCCTGGGTCTCTGTCCTTCTCTGAGCCAGCCTGGCCTCTCTTGTGCCGAGTCATTGTATCCTGCCCTCAAAAGGAGCATTCTCATGCTCCCGTTGCTCAGCAAAGCAAGGCAGCCATGAGGCCCACCCTCAGCGGGAGACGGTTAACGTGCAGCTCTCATCACCACGCTCTCTGGGGGCTCACCCCTCTCCTTGCAACAGCTTCCTTAAGTATCTCCCCCAACCACATATAGCTCTCCCTCTGAGGGTAGTTTTGGTCAGCACGACTTTCTCTATTTCGGTATAGAAATGAATGTGGGTTTGGGTGGAAGGAACACAGCGACTGCTGGGCAGAGACAGCGTTTGAACCTGGGTGTTTGGACTCCCTGTCCAGTGCTCCGTCCACAGTATCAGACGCCGGGTGGAGGGAAGGGTCCTGGCTCAGGCTGCCGGGGACTCCGCACCAAGCAGAAAGTTGGACCAGATCATTGTTCTTAACTCTCTTTCCATTATTCCCCCCTAAGGAGTCTTTTTAGACATCTTTTCCCTGATAGCCCATCCATGAAGTTTTAACATCACCAGATCTGTTCCTGCACTGCGCTGTATATCTGGTTTGTAATAAAAAGAATAAGATTTCTGTGTCCCACTTCCCTAAGAACCACTTTTCACCCCGCTTTGAGAAGCATCACCCTTGTTGAGATCGCCTGGACTCTTCAGCGGACCTCAGAGTGCGGTCCTCTGGCCAGCAGCAACTCCTGGGAATTTTTGGAAATGCCTGCTCTGGACTTAACTGAACCAGACACTCTGGGGGTGGGCCCAGCAGGTGGTGTTTTAATAAGTCGTCCACAGGATTCTGCCACACGCTGGAGTTTGAGAACCACTGGGCTGGCTGATCGAGGGCACCGCTGTTTTTTTTTTTTTCCCCTCGGTCCAGCACTAGAGGAAGCATGAATAGAGCCTGCCCAAGGGAAACGGAAATATTCACTGTCTTGTTAAACACTGATTCTTAATTAATTGTGATCGTGGTCAGGATCCATTTTTTTCGATCCTCCAATCCTTTTTAAGATTTTGTGCAACGTGTGCAGGGCAGTGCGGGCAGGGAAGAGCCAGATCCTGCAGGACTTGAGCTTAGGGGTCCTGTTTAGTAAAAGGAATACAAAATCACCAATACCGGGTAGAGTAGAGGGCTTAGGGAGGGGCTTGGGCATGTAAGGGGTCTTCACACCTAAGCTCCACGGGCTCCGTGCAGGTGGGCCCAGGGGAGGGCCAGGGGGTGGTGGCGGTATTGCGGGTCACACAGATGGCAGCCAAGGGCAGGCTGATCTACACAGCCCATGGGGTGATGGGGTGAGGCGTGCCAGGCACCTGCCGGGGAGGCATATAGGCAGGCGGGGCATGGAGTCGGGAGAGCGTCACCGTGGTGTGGGGTCTGGGAAGAACTCTGCGGCAGGCGTCGTTTGGCTTCTGGGAGAGGCACACCAGCGGAGAGGGGGAGGGCTCCCTGGTGGAGTGCACTGGGGAGAATGATGGAGGGAGCCGGGGAGGAATGCACAAGCGTGTTTCTATCTGATGGTTCCACGGCATTTCCTAGGGGCTCACCCTGCCCTCCTGAAAACACAGAGAAACCACGTTCTCCTCTAGTTGCCAGCGGAGCCTTATTTGCCACAAGGGGCTGCAGCTGCATTTCCCGAGAAGGTCTCTGGGCGCGGAGACCCCGTCTCCTTGCCCACTAGCCACAGGCTGACTTCTCCGCCTTCTTCATCCATTCCTGAGAATGAGTGGCTGACAGATGGTCCCGCCGTGGTTGGGGGTGGGGGGAGTGCATCACCCGCCAGGTCTGACAGGGGCGCCATTTGTCATTCGGTTGGGGGCAGAGGCATGAACTGTACTTGGATATTCGGATTTACGGCCCACTGGCCAGCCCTCCTCCGCAGCTCGGCGGCCTGGGAGCCAGAGCTGTCTATTATGTCTTCCTCAGTGGCAGCTGTAACTACTGCAATTTTCCCAGCGGACGCCTCTGAGGAACTAGTTATTTTTAAAAAGGGTAGTGCATTTGTCCCTCAGCAGCTCCATCACACCTATCAATCAGGACTTACTTTAATAGGGGGAAAATTTCTGTAGCAGAGCTGGGTTCTCTCCTTAATTCACTTTGTTAGAATTGGCCTAAATGATGCTGAGGCGTGATCAAGGTGTTCAGAGTTAGCCTTCTCTCTGGAAAAACATGCAAGAAGTCAATCGCCTTCTGTTTTATGAACAGAGGTCTTGATGTGTAGTGTTGGGCTTTCTTTGTGCACCAGAAAAGCCTGATATCTTTTCCTGTCATTCTCTCTTCTTTCTTCGACCCTTTCTTCCCCTCTCCCTTCTTCCCTCCCCTGTCCTTCCCTCCTTCTCATTCACGGAGCTTTCACTCCATGCCCCATACTTTGCTGGGCACTGGAACCAAGGATGAATGAGACAAGGTGTCTGACGGTAGGTGACTACACGTAAGCAAGCAGGAACAGAGCTCCTCAGAGGGAATTGGGGAGTCCCATAGGTTGGGATGGGTTTCTCCATCTCAGCACTACTGGCATTGGGGGCCGGGTGACTCTTTGCTAGGGGGCTGTGTTGTGTACTGTAGGGTGCTGAGCAGCACCCCAGGTCTCTACTCACTGGGTGCCAGTAGCACCCTCTTCCCCGTGGTTACAATGAAAAATGTCTCCAGACAATATGATGTGTCCCGGGGTGGGGGCAGTGAGGGGGAAAATCACTCCAGTTGAGTACCAGTGAGAACCACTGCCCTAGACCGGACTCCCGACAGGACAGAGCTCCTTTCCTGGTTCTGCTGAGCTATGTGATCAGAAGCAACCCGCTTACTCTCTTTGGGCTTCCCTTTTCTTACTTGCAAAATGAGAGTTGGCAGGGGCACCTGGGGGGGCTCAGTTGGTTCTGCCTTGAGTTCCGGTCATGATCCCAGGGTACCAGGATCGGGCTCCCTGCTCTGTGGGGACTCTGCTTCTCCCTCTGGTCCCCCCCGCCCCCGCTCTCATCCTTTCTCTCTCTCACTTTCTCTCTCTCTCTCTCTCTCTAAAAAAAAAAAAAGATATTAAAGAAAGAGTTGGGAAAATACTCCTTCCAAATCCTACGAGTCTATGGAAGTCTGGGTTTATCTATTATAACGTATTATATCACTTGCTCTGGAGAGGTAGGGATAAAGTTTATGTTTCACCATATACTTCAGTGCCAAGGACAGAAGCCTAATCCTTCCACTAATATTAAAGCTAATGAGCAAATACTTACAGATGCTCACTGTGTACAAAAGAAATAGGGCCTGTGATCAAGAAGTTTATATGCCTTGTGGAAAAAGATGTCAGTCCCAAGAGAGCCCACCCTGGGCCCAGCCTGCCTGTGTTTGATCCTGGTTCTGCTCACACAGGCCCTGGAGACCCTGAGCCTCAATTTCCTCAGTTTCCTCGTCTGTTACAACGGAGATGGTGATAGTTATGATGTCAGTGCTACTGTGAAGATTTTTTTTTAAAAGATTTTATTTATTTATTTGACAGAGAGAGAGCACAGGTAGGCAGAGTGGCAGGCGGAGGGAGAGGGAAAAGCAGGCCCTCCTCTGAGCAGGGAGCCCGACGTGGGGCTCGATCCCAGGACCATGGGATCATGACCTGAGCCGAAGGCAGACACTTAATGGACTGAGCCACCCAGGTGCCCCAACTGCTGTGAAGATTTAAAGAGATAGAACAGTACCCAGCACATCGTGCTTAGAGAGCAGAAGGATGTCACTGCTGGGATTAGACTGTAAAAGATGGGGCCTTCTGTATCAGAGTCTCTTTCCTTCCCTCCAATCTCTGCTTTTGGCAGAAACCAGCTGCCACATCCTAGGCAGTTCTATGGTGAGGCCCCCACGGCAAGGAACTGAAACTTCTGCCCAACAGCCAGCCAGGAACTGAGCCTTGCCAATAACCTCCCTCCTCCCCCTTCCCGGAATGAGCTTGTAAGTGATTCTCCGGCCCCAGTTGAGTCTGGAGGTGACCGCAGCCCTTGTTGACTTGCAACCTTGTGAGAGGTCCTGAGCTCGGGTACAACCTCAGAAAGGACCACCACACTCAGTCAGCCTCACACCAGCTGCTCCCAGATGTCTGGTTCTTAGTAACAGTGGCACTGTAAATGTTTGTTGTTTTCAGCTGCAAGATTTGGAGGTGATTTGTTATGTGGCAATTGATAACTAACATACCTCTGACAGAGAGAGGTAGGAGGACCTCGGCCAGAGCCCCTTTCCTCACTCTCAAAACCTCTTCTCCCCTGAGTTGTTCCAGTGAACAAAGTCCCATCACAGCTGATTCATCTTTTTGGGTTAACCATCTTCACAGGACTTTTGCCAGGAAAATGTCCTTTGGAGATGAAGTCACTACTTAAGGACTATTCCATATATATATATATATATATATATAATTTTTATAGAGAGCCATTTATATGTGGCCCTATATTTTTAAAAAACAGAGACCCCTAGGGTCTAATGTATGCAAATTGGGCAAGACTGAAATACAGGTCAAGCATTTGGGAGTCTTTATTGCTTCTGTTTTTCTTAGTTCCGCACGTTGCCCCAATTTTGTGACATAAGTTTAATGGAATTAAATTTGAGCAGCTCAAAATAATGCCCACAATTATAGTGCCAAGTGGCATAGGACTGAGGCTGGATTCCCCGAGTGGGACTTTGGGCTCCTAGGGACTGTTTGGTTTGGGACAAGTAACTTAGCCTCTCTGGATTGTCCTCATCTGAAAAATAGAGCAATTGGTCCTACCTCACACCCTTGCAGGAGGTTTAGATTGAGATAATGCTTAGGACAGACCTGCTATATACGAAGGATAAAGTTTAGTTATTCAAGCTACAGTATATGTTTTTAGTCTAGCTCCCTCTATATTAAAGTAATATTAATCCCAGCAAGATGAGTTAATTGCAGGACTATTACTCGATTACAGTGATATACTATAAAGCTTCCATGGCCACAGACAGAGAACATGGTTTAGGTCCCTCCCCCTTATCTGACCTCCCCTATAGGTCCTTCACAACTAGCCAAGCAGACAGAGCCGAGGGTCTAGCGGGAGCTGGGGGCCAAGTGGAACCCCGGCCATGCGATGAGAGTGGTTGTGCTTCAGGGTGGAGGGCTGGGGAGCCTCTTTCTGCGGATGGAATCTGGGTGGTACCTCTGTACTTGGCAGGCACAGTCCCTTTCTGGGCCGGGAAGGCTGAACAATGGGCACTCTGTGGCTTGCTGGGACTGTGTTGCGCTATCTATCTGGGTCAGAAATGCAGCTCAGTTGAGTGGGCCCCCAGCTCCGGGGCGTGTGTGACAGTGCAGGCTGAGAGGCTGCCCACTCTCGAGGTCTTTTGGCACCCCGGGAAGGGTCCCCCTGTGATCATGAGCCAGGCAGCACTCCCAGCACCGTGAACCTCTCCCCGGAGCCAGAGCCCTCCTGCGTTACAGCCTGTGGTTAGTACTAGGAGGAGGGGGAGGGACCATGCTGGGCGCCCCTGGTCATGCAATCGCAGGTGCCCACCGGAGCCAGAACCTGATGCTTGTCCCTAGAGTGGTACCCCTCGCTGAACAACGGGGCCAGACCATGGAGTTGTTGGTGCCCGATGGCTGGCTACAGCCCTGTAACTGGTGTTTCACAGAGACATGGCTTGGGAATCCATCAGGACTTTGCTCTCTGGTGCAGGGGGGTGGGGCCAGAGGGACAGATTAAACTGACCTCGGCACCTCTTATGTTTCAGGTAGCCTGCTGGCGCTTCACATTCCTGTTGTCTCTTAAACCTCACAACAGAAGTGAGAGTGAAACTCCTCCCACTTTACAGGCCGGGAAACTGAGATGTAAAGTGACTGCCCCAGGTGACGCAGCTAGTAAACAGTAGAGTTAGGATGAGACCCCAAGCCTGGCTCCGACCCACACCCCTGACCGCTCTCCGGCATTGCCTTGCTGCACTGAGCCCCTGTTATTTCTCCCTTGCGTTTGTGGGGGTGGGGACCCCTGTCATTTCTTGAAATGCCAGCTTCGGAGCTGCGGGCTTTGGACCTTTTCTGGGCTCTTGGGGTGGGGTTGGGTAGACAGGATGTGTGCCCTCCTGAAGCTGTGGCTGTCAGGAGCTAAGGACTGCGTCGCCCACCCTTCTGACAGGGCTCCTTTGACCTGATCTCAAGGGGTGCTTTTGTTTCTTCATGTGCAGATTTTAGGGAATAAATCTGAGAATGACTTTGAGGCTATAGGCTAGAAATCCGTGAACTCCACTCCATCCAGCTGATTTAATGGGGCCCTCTTTCCTTCGCAGGTGAGCTGCGGGCAGGTTTCCACCTGGGTGTAATTAAACTCCTCTATGCTCCCTGCCTCCGGGCTCTCTGAGACCTGAAGGTTTTGCCAGTACTTCTCACTAATAACTGGTTGGCTGTCATTCATCAGAGCCGGAAGCCACCCGGGAACACCTCTCCTTGCTCGCTCCTGCTCCCTGGTTGCTTTGGAAAGACAGATCAGGGCTCCACCCACTCCTGGACATGGGTTCTGAGAGCCAGAGATGATGACGGGAGAAACTCTGTCTCCGTACTTCACTATGGTGTTTTAATATATTCGTTGGGAGAGTGGCCGATTGGAGGTTGTGAAGCTATCAGGGAAAAAACAGCTTCTAAAAATACAAGTGTTTCTAGTGCGATGGGCCCGATTTGGAAAGAGGGCGTCTTGCGTTGGCCCCTGCCCCAAGGTGAGAAGACAAGCGGGTAATGATCCCAGTGAGCGGCGCTGGCTCGCAGAGGAGCGGCAGGGCCAGACACTCGTGGTGCCTGTCCGCCCACTCCGTGACAAAGGGCCATTCGAGAGCCCTGTACGTAATAGTTCCAGATAAGCTGGAACGAGGGATGCTGTTTCAGAAAGTCAGCAGCCTCAATATGCTCTGTTTCTTTCCTGGGAGAAACTCTAGTTGTCTTCGTGGAGCTGGCCCAGCAGTGAGGTCACTGCGCTAGAAGCCGTGAGGTAGCCTCAGTGTTACTGGCACCTGTGCCCATCTCCTCCAGGCCCCTCTCCCTGGCAGTGGTCCTGTGTTCCCCGCTGCCCCCCCCCCGGGCCTGCCGCCTTCCCGACCCCACCCATAGGTCAGTCCCGACCCCACCACTCATTTAGGCCTCTAGCAAGTTTCCCTAAACTTTTTCTGGCCCAAGTTCCCAGTTTTTAAAATGTATTGAATAATAATCCCTATCTCACATTCATTGGGGGTTTAAAAAAAAAAGTGAAGTATTACCAAGGTCCTGGAAAATGACAAGGTGCCAGCGCATCTCGTTTTTCTTTCTAATATAAGCAGGGAGGTCCCAGGCAGCACACCTGTTTAAGAGGGTGCTGGAATGGAGCACCAGGAGTTGAATTTCAGGCCATGGGGCAGATATTTTAGGACCGGTAGAACTTCCTGGTGCCATTCAGATTCTATGTCAATGTCCATCTCTTTGGCTTCTTTGTCGGGTCAGCTCAGTATTATCATAAAGTGGAGGAAGGCCAAGAGGGATCACAGGTGTTGCTTTTATAGTTTATGATGCTCCTTGGGAAGCACACTCAACGTTATGAAGTAGCGCTCAATGCTGCATTTGTAGGTGATGAAACCGGAGGTCAAGATTAAGCCCCTTTTCCAAGCTGTAGGTCTGGACTCCCCAGTCCTGGTTTCTCCTGCCAGCAAGATGTAGTAAGGGAGTTCATCCCTAGGTTGTCAGAAGATGCCAGGGTATGGCCTACATTAGACAGGGTCCCAGGTATTGCCAAAAGGAAGAATGAGGGGGGAAGAAGTTTGCTCATCTCTAGAATTATTTTATTACAAGCCTGGATAATGAGAGGTCAAAAATCCTAGGATTTCTTCTGTCCTGGAACCTCGCCCTCTCCCCAGACCTGGCGCCTTTGTGCTACAGCCTGGGCTTTACTCCTCTGACATATTTCAGAGGATGGGACAGGTCAGAGAGGCAGCTTCCAAAGCTTCCAGGCAGAGACGGGAAGGAAATGGAACTTGGGATTGTTTTCTTTCCAAGATGCCTACCTCTGAAAGCAAGGCATTCCCGCAGGTTGCTGAGACAGAACGGATACGACCGTGACTACTCTAAGCAGCCAGGACTGTGCCCAGCATCTAACAGGGACTTAATAGTGGTTGGATGAGTGGCACAGATAAGGAAACTGGGGCCTTTGGTGGCCCCGTGTAAATTCAGTGGCCAACTGGCGTGTAGGCCCTGGTCTCAGAGAACCACCCAATTCTTGAGCTGGAAGGGGACTTGGGGATTGAGTAAGCCCAATTCCTTACTTTACTGATGAGGCAACTGAGACCTGGAGCTGCAAAGCAGCCTGCCCGGGGCCACACAGCTTCTCGGGGGCAGAGTTTGGTTTTCCTGACCTCCAGCCTCCTGGCCACATGCTCACAGTGTCCCTGACAGCAGGGTTTTATGATATGTCCATGGTGGACACAAGCTTACCTCAAACCCCACAAACCCATCAGCTGAATTTCCTTAAAATAACTGTTATGATTGACTTAAGGTGTGAGAGGTACCGGGGTGTGGGGGTATAGGGGAAAGAAAATCTTGTTAAACCCGCTAATTGCCGAGAAAACTGCTTCTGAATGATGGTATGTGTTCTGGAAATGTGTACTGATCAGTCAGCCTGTTTGGGCTGCATTGTTTCTGGAGCGAGAACCATCAGATAGGAAATAACGTGACGGATAACCGAGAAACCAAAATGCAGTCAGTTTTAAGTGACAAATCTTCTGGAAGCTATTTATTAAGGGACTATCTGGAAATGCCCAGATTGATACTATGTAGTTTTCTCATTTTTAGAGGTTCTAAGTGCCCAACAAAAGCAATGCTGTTTGGGCACCTGGGTGGCTCAGTTGGTTGAGCAACCGCCTTCGGTTCAGGCTGTGATCCGAGAGTCCCGGGTTCGAGTTCCTCATCAGGCTCCTACCTCCACGGGGAGTCTGCTTCTCCCTCTGACCTTCTCCCCTCTCACGTTCTCTCTCTCTCTCTCTCTCTCTCTCTCAAATAAATAAATAAATAAATAAATCTTAAAAAAAAAAAAAAAAGAAGCAGTGCTGTTCCCACTGCTAAGGAACGATGGCAAGTGTTTAGTGAGTATTTACCATGTCCTAGGCACTCTGTTAAGTGTTGTGCAATCACCACCTTTACTCCTCACAACAACCCTAGAAAGTAGAGTCAACACCTGTAGCCCCATTGGCATGAGAGCAAACTGAGTTTCTGCAAGCCCAGCTGGGACTCGGACCCCAGGGTATTTGACTGGAAGGCCCCAAGTCTCACTCACGAGGGTTCTAAAGTCAGCATGTTATGTGTGGTTAGAACCGCCCTTGAAACTCTCGTAATCACTCAAACAGGATGGAGCTCGGCCAAAACAGGCGTATCTCATGCAGGAGATAGTGTGGGCTGTTTCCAGACCACCACAAGAAAACCAGTATCACAATAAAGTGAGTCCAATGCATTTTTTTGTTTCCCAGAGCAAATAAAAGTTACGTTTATATTATACTGTGCTGGTAAGCACGCGATAGAATTAGGTCTAAGAGGTACATACTTTAATTAAAAAATACTTTATGGTTAAAAAAGGCTAACCATCATCTGAGCCTTCAGGAAGTCATAATCCCTGACCACAGATCACCATAACAAATAGGATAATAATGAAAAATTTGAAATATTGCTAGAATTACACAAAGTGAACAAATGCTGTTGGAAAGACGGTGCCGACAGATTCATTCAATGCAGGGTTCCCACAAACATTTAGTTTGTCAGAAACATAATCTCTGCGGAGTGCAATACAGTAAGTGTAATAAAACAGGGTATGTGTTTTTCTCAGCGGATCATCTGATGAAGGTCAGGTTGAATGAAAAATAAGTGACAGGGCGCCTGGGTGGCTCGTGGGTTAAAGCCTCTGCCTTTGGCTCAGGTCATGATCCCCGGGTCCTGGGATGGAGCCCCGCATCGGGCTCTCTGCTCCATGGAGAGCCTGCTTCCTCCTCTCTCTGCCTGCCTCCCTGCCTACTTGTGATCTCTCTCTCTCTGTCAAATAAATAAAATAAAATCTTAAAAAAAAAAAAGAAAAGAAAAATAAGTGTCTTTGTACACTAGAATCACACTCCGGGCAACAAGATGCTCACACAAAGTGGGACACGTGGGAGGAAAGCGCACCCCACCTTCCACCTCACACCCATGGCGGGTTCGTGCTCACCAAGAGGCCTGGAGAGGGGAACCCTCCCTGTGCTTATGATTCTTGTTGTTCTTTGTCTCCTGTGCTAGCTCGCTGTCTGGTTGTTTGCTTGCCAAGCACCTGTCGTTGATTCTTTCAAGTTCAATGCATCTAGGAAGGATTCCTCTCCATTATCCCCCAAGCTTCCAGCTGGCAAATGACACAAACAAACAAACACCAAGCAAAACCACTTCTTTGGCTCTCGTGGGCCAGCCTTCAGTCTTCTGCAGGCCACACATTTTGCTCCTGTCCTTCTTTAGTGAGGTACCCTCTGGCTGCCGTGCTGCGCCCCTCTGACTGCTGGGTAGTGGGAGCGATCCTTTACCATGGGCACCCTGGCTCTGTGCTCCTCTCATCCACTCATCCCACCAGCCCTGACTGCACTCAATGCCCAGATCTCCAGGGTCCGGGATCTCAAGGAGGCGTAGTAGCTACTGTGGAGGGGAGCACACAGGAGAGAACCAACGAGTACAGCACAGTTGGACTCTTGGGCTTGCAGCAGACGGAGGCAATCCAGGCATCTAACTAGGGCAACCAGCTGTCTGGTTTACATGGGACTGCCTGATTGAGTGCCACAAGTCCCACGAACCAGGAGATTCCTTAGGGCAAGCAAACTGGGACGGCGGGTCACCCTCACCCACCCTAAGGAGATGTGCAAGGGATGCTCCAGGTGAGACCAAGCCAATGTTTAGCACCTCTCTGGGCACATTAAAGAGAGAGGGGGAGCCAGGCTTGGGGACAGACACAAGCAAAGGTACAGTGGCACGCAAGAGCGGCACGGTTAGAGTGGAGGGTCTGTGTCAAAGAGCGGCTGGAGAGGAAGCTGGGGGCTATCTGTTCCCTGGAACCTGTTTCTAAGAAGCACAGAGACACCCTGGCTGCCTGATGCTTGGGTGGTCCTCCCTGGGACAAAGTCTGGAGACATAAGGAGAAGCATGCTATATGGGGCACACCGGCTTTGGGTCCGGCAGTCCTCAGCCATGCTTCTTACTGAGGTCCCCCTACCTCCCACAGGACGGACTGCTCCTTGAGTCACATCTCTATTCTGCATGGGGAGTGACCTGAATGCCTCTGAGGAGAAGGGGCCCAGGCCAAGCTCACCTTTCCCTCAGGGTCACTGGGAAGGAGGCCTTGGGCATCTGTGGGCCCTCCCACCTACACCCTGGGAGGCTGGCCGACTCTGGAGCTTCTCTGATCTGTCATCTGTCAACAGGGATGGCAATAGCTCCTTCACAGGGATGTCGTGAGGCCCAGATATGAGCATGTCTGCCCGGGTTCCTGGTCCAGGGCCCAGCACGTCACGTGTGCACAGAGGAACGACGTCTAAGCCGAATCTCTGAGGAGGACTGCTCAGAGGGAGGAGGGTAAAGATACTCAGAGGCCCAAAGACATGGAGCCCTGAGGGAATCTGTGAGCTGGGGGAGTGGTGAACGGTGTGGGGGGTGCACCCCGCCACCCTGCCCCACCTCCAGTGCTCCCCGACACCATGGATGTTCAGAATATTTAGAGCCATCACAGACACCTCCCTCCCCCCACCCTCATGATCAGTCACCATCTCCTGTCACAGCTACCTCCTCTTGAATCCCCTTTTATCGGTCCCCACACTTCCAAGGGACTGTCAGCTCTCTCTCGGCTGCTGCCTCCCCACGGGTCTCTTCCGTTCTGGCTCCTTCCAGCCCACTCCATGTGCCAGAGGCCAGCATCATTGCTGGAGAACACAGAGCTGACACTCTCAGCCCCCTACTGACACCCTTTGCTAGACACCTACTGTTCTTGGGGAACCCTGCTACAAGACTATCCTTGGTGCTGAAACTTATGGTCTAGGACCACTTTTCAGCTGCTCCTTGAGCGACTTTCCTCCTCCATCTCCCCCCTCCTGCCACGTGGTTTTGCTCAATTCCTAGAACATATCTCACTTTTTTTCCACCCAGAACCTTGACTTGCAGCCCACTTCCTGTCCATTAGCCTCGTTAACTCCTAGTCATCATTTAGGTTTCAGGGTAAATGCCACTTCTTCACCGAGTCCTGTAGCACTCTCAGCTAGTGTGTTGCATCTGTGGCTGGTTTCGTTTAAGCACCTTTGAATTTGGGGGAGAAGAGGTTTTGAGAGGCCGCGTTCCCGATAGGAGCATGAACTTGGGAGTCAGTGTGCCTGGGCTCATAACTTGGCGCTGACATTGGCTGTGGGACCTGAGCAAGCTATTTACCCACATGGTGCCTCAGTTTCCCCACCAGAACAAAGGGATAGTGATAGCATCCATCTTGTGAGTTGTTGTGAGGATTAAATAAGTTAATATTGGTAATGGCCTGCATGTCCAGTCCATAGTAAGTGCTCTACCAGCATTTGTTACATAGATAAAAGAACTGCCCCTGAGCGTTTTGCTCACACCCCAGGCGTGGCATATAGAACATTGTGTTTAGTCAGACATGCTCATCCCCTTTTCCTATCAAGCATAAAGTCTTTTTTTTTTTAAAGATTTTATTTATTTATTTGACAGACAGAGATCACTAGTAGGCAGAGAGGCAGGCAGAGAGAGGAGGAAGCAGGCTCCCCACTGAGCAGAGAGCCCAATGAGGGGCTCGATCCCAGCACCCTGAGATCATGACCTGAGCCGAAGGCAGAGGCTTTAACCCACTGAGCCACCCAGGTGCCCCAAGCATAAAGTCCTTTTGAAGGCAGGGAATATGGCCTAGGCCTCTCTCTGCATGCTGGTGCCCAGAAAAGTGCCCTGAGCACAGGGAATTATTGACAGATAGAGTTGGAAAGGGATAATGTGATGAAGAAGGGTTGAGATGTCAAGGATAGAACAGAATACCAAAGGCAGACCTACATGCTTAACTCTACTTGTACCCATTAGAACAACAGGCCAACAAACAGGATCGCAGGGGATGATTCTCCCAGGTTCCAAGTGCCCTGCCCTCTTGGGTAGACTCAACACCGCTGGTGGTTTCCCACAAAATTTCCATAGAAATTTTCTCAAACAGCTTGGCCTCAAGAAGAGAGTCCACATTGGGTACACATTTAAAAAACAGATAATAAAAACTTGAGGAATGATCTGGGGTGGCTGGGAAAGTCACCTTGAAAATGCCCTTTTTAAGTATGGAGAGAACTAAGATATTTGATTAATAGATAAATCTCCCAGAGAAGAAATTAGAAAACACTCACTTTTCTTGCTTCAATAGCACTTTTCACAGAGCTATTAAAGCTATTATTTTCCTTAGTAGGAAAAAAAGAGTACTAATTAAAAAAAATGATTTAGGACAACTTGCTAAAAGGTATTTTTACTCAATGAACATGGTATCGTTGGAGGCAGCTGGACTCTGGAACTCCCCAAATTTACCTAAAAAATAGATGGAGAACCATCTTTCTACTTTTTATCTGTGGTTTATTTTTGGGAATGACGTCTGTATGTTGAACAGTGATGTGGCAATGAGAGAGACTTGGTGAAGTGACACAGGTGATCCCTTTCTATCCTGACGACACTCTCCCCTCCGACCCTACTCATGTCTCCAGGGGTACGTGTGTGCATGCTCCTGGAAGCTTCTGCCAGGGGCAAATCCCCTTCTCTCTTCAGGATCGTGGGTGTGATTCTAAATCATAGCACAAGGTGTCAATTGCTTATTTGCCAAATGTCAGAACGGAGCCTCCTGGAGGGGGACTGAGTCTTAGAAAAGCTCCCCTCCATGGCCACTTGACTGCTCTGTTCAACTTTTGTAACCAGTGGTCCCATCTTAATCTTTAGTAACCTGGCATTTGACAGAGGGAGGGTTGTATCTGATACTCTCTATTGTTTGTGTGGTTTGCATTTCATTTCAGGAATGATAAAAGTGAATTAAAGATAATTAAATATCGATTCCCTTCTCGAAGAATTTAGTGATTTGGTTGGTTAACTTTGAAGAATATAGGAAATACTTGTTCTATACCCACATCCTTTTATTTTATACCCACATCACTAGGGAGATAGTAGTTTAGGCTGGAAATCATACTATTACCCAGAAACACACCTCCACCCTCTCACTGAGAAAGGGCGCCCTTTTCTCCTGATGGGAGGTTGTAAGGCTGGCCAGGTCTGAGAAATCATCCAGTGATCTGTGTGAGGCTCTGGGTGAGATTTAGTTGCTCAAGGAGGCCCAGTTAGTGATAGAGGCAGGTCTCAAGCATAGATTTCCTGACTTCTAATCCTGAGCTCCTGCAAAACTCCCCAAACCCAGGATGAGGGACTGGTATTGATCTTTGGGATAATTTCATACCACGAAGTTTTTTGACTTGCTATAGATGTTTGCCATGAATGTTGCCTCAGAAACATTGGATGTCTCCATCGGAGGGCTGGAGGGCACATTCCAGGGGTCCTGTGGTCTCCTGTTGTCCCCAGGAGCATGCATGGGGCAGATGGGCCAGGCGAGGAGGGAAGCAGTGCCCAGAGCTCGAGTGGCCCCAGCGGCTCCACACACCTGCTTAGGGACCTTCTTCTTCTTCTTCTTCTTCTTTTTTTTTTTTTTTTAAGATTTTATTTATTTATTTGACAGACAGAGATCACAAGTAGGCAGAGAGGCAGGCAAAGAGAGAGAGGGAAGCGGGCTCCCTGCTGAGCAGAGAGCCTGATGTGGGGCTCGATCCCAGGACCCTGAGATCATGACTGGAGCCGAAGGCAGAGGCTTTACCCACTGAGCCACCCAGGCGCCCCAAGGAACCTTCTTCTTTTCATGAACTATTTCTACCTATATGACCTAAGAGGTATATATGTATTCCTTGCCCAATCAATTATATGCCATGCTCTTTACCAAGAGCTGTAGGGATCATCAGGAATCAAAGACTTTGGACCTGCCCTTAAGAAGCTGGTAATCTAACTGGGTTCCTAATAAATCCTTTATGAGAAGAGAAGCAATTCCACAGGGCCAGGAGCCAACATTCTGAATGAGGCTCATGGACAACAAATGTCTTGCAAGTTAGACCACTTCTAGCTGGGGTGCTCTTGGGAAGACTTCTCAGAGGGAGCAGATTTTGTTGCTAACTTTGGAGATCAAGTAAGATTTTTCTGGGCCAAAAGGAAGAAGGTGGGTGTTAGAGGTGAGGGATGGATTTTTAATTTCTAAGCCATAATTAGTTTGTGCTGACCACATGCCAGATATGGTGTGAGACACACAGTCATTCATTTGCTCAAGCAATACGTACTGCATACCTGTTGTAGGCCAGGCAATGTCCTAGTAGTCTGGAGAACTTAGATTCCTGGCACTTTCCTATTTGTATGCCTCATTTTACAGACAAGCAAACTGAGGCTCTGGGGCTGGGAGGTAACTTGACCTGAGTTGGCGGGCTAGCATGTGGGCAAACTGGGGGTTTGATGTCAGCATTCTGATCCTCACTGTGCTTTCCCTTGCTAACTGCTTCAGAGCCAAAGTACAAAAGGAGAAATGCACAAGACACGTTTGAGAGACAAAATATAGGTCAGTCTATGAAAGACAAATTGGGCACCAGACCTGAGGTCTATTCAAGCCATCCAAACTGCATATCCTTGTAACGAAACAATTCTGTAAGAAAAGATGACATTTCTGTGGCCTGAAATTTCACGCCTTATGCAAGTGGTATTTATTTTTCCCTGCAAATTACAATCTGCATTGACATTATTAAGGAAATCACATGGACCCAGCAGAAAATGAAGAATCCAATTGATTATTTTTATTGCTATAGAAGTCCTTTGTAGGCAGGCTGGGAAGAGACCCAATTTCATTTGCTTGTAATATTGCAAATGCCGCTAATTGCCTGTCTTTGGTAAAGGATAGAGACAAAGGAACAATCAAAGGTATTTATTAGAATTTCTGTTTGGACAAATTAACTTTGCATTTCAGTGGCCTGCATCTCGGTGCAGAACACCAAAACTCCGTGTGTTACTGAATGATAGTTGTGACATCACCTTTCCTGCTGTTTATATGGTTGTTTCTAGCAATGTCTATAAAGTACTATTGAATTGACTATTTTCAGATTGGATTTTTTTTTTTTTTCCTGCAGAGGTTGAACTATCAGTCTATTGCCATTCAATTCAATTTAGTAGTTTTGACAGTTGGAATAACTACGTTGCATCTTAATATGTGTGTCTCATGCATAAATTACATTGTTCGCCAAACAATAATGAGCAGAGAAGCTGCCAGGAGACTGAAAATCAGTGCTCAAGAGAGATCTGGGTCTTGCAGGTTGGAAAATGTCCATCGAACATTTGAGAGTCCAATGGACTTCAACCCTGGGGCCATCAGAACGTGGGCCACATGGTTGGTACTTAATGGATCTTTATGGACACTAAAGTCCATTAATGCTTATAAAAATTGGCCTGCCTCTCTAGTCTAATGTACATTTTCTCATCATTCATTCATTCATTCATTCATTCATTCCTGAGAACTCAGTGTTCCTGGAGGTATGAAATATTACGAGTGATATTTGTCCACTGAATTACAACTCTGTAAAGGTTACAAAGCAAATTCTCAGAACTTCTAGTACAGTAAGGTGGGAGGTGGTCTGTGGCACAAATGCCCCTGGGGGAGATGGTGTGTTATAGGCTTAGAACTAGACTCTGATTTCAATTCTTGGCTCCCATGCTTACTAACTCTATGACGTTGGGCAATTTGAATGACATCCCTAAGTCCTAGACTTCTCATCTGTGAGATTGGGAGAAATCACAGTAATACCTACATGGTAGGGTTCTGAGAGGAGTCAATGAAAGAGAGCTTGTAAAGTGCCAGGCACTCAGCTCAAGAAATGCAAGCTATGGGGCACCCAGGTGGCTCAGTTGGCTAAGCGTCTGCCTTCAGCTCAGGTCCTGGAATCGAGTCCCACATCAGGCTTCTTGCTCAGTGGGAAGCCTGTTTTTCCCTCTCCCTCTGCTACTCCCCTTGCTTGTGTGATCTCTCTCTCTCTCTGATAAAAAAAGAAAAGAAAAGAAAAGAAATGCAAGCTATAATAATAATAATAATTACTATTCTTAGAGTTGAGTCATTACTTCTGGCTTGGAGGCAAGGTGGGTGGTGGAGGCTTTGGTGTGGGTCAGGCTTGCGGATGCTGAACTGTGGGCAGGAGGTGGGCCTTTTGCGGGCAGGAGCTGAAAGCTTGAGCCTGGGAAGGTGTGTGTGGGGTGGTTAGAGGTCCCCCTGAGAGGAGCCAAGGAAGATAAGATCAGCCTGGAGAATTAGGTGGACCAGACCATGAAGGGACTTGTAGATCCCTGCAGACTGGCATATGGTTAAATTTTTCTCCAAGAATCAGGCCAGTCCTCAGAGGTCAAGGAGGAGTGACCTGGTAAAAATCAGTTGCTTGAGGCCTGGCTCCCCTGGAGATCAAGTATTTTATCCTAAAAATGAAATTCATTTACTGCTCAGTCAGGCAATTTCCCAAATTAAAGCAAGCAGAAAACAGGCATTTTCTAACTTCTACCTCATCCGGCTCTGAAACTGAGTAGAAGGAGCTGGCGTGGCAGCCGCGTGTTTTAGCTGACAACGAGGCATGAACAAATGATGGCGAATTTCCTTTTAACAAGATCTGCTATGATGCAAGACGAAATAAAGGATGTGAGACAGCCATAATCCACCAGGGAAATGGGAGTGACTAGCCCCCACTTGGGTAGGCTGAGGATGGTCAGGATCCTTGGTCTTATCAGAGGCTGCTTGGCAGACTGGAAACGAGGGAGAGACTTGGGGTCAGGGAACCAGGGAGAAAGACCCGTCTCAGTCCCCTGCCAGCTATCTGACCTTGGACAGATCACCTAACCTCTAAGGCACATGCTTCTCCTCCTTAGTGTGTGGCCTGAAGGAGTACAGAAGATGATGCCTGCAAAGCCCCTCACTGTGCCTGGTATACAGGAAGTATACGGGAAATTTTAGCCAAATCTATAGCGGAACCAGCTGATGCGAGAACAGTATTAAGTGGAATGGTTTCCTCTCCTCCTACCTCCTGGCTGCATCTTGGGATGCTGTCCCCAGACATTCCCCCTAGAGCTCTGTCTGGGGGTTGTCATTTTGTCTGCGTGCCTTTCATCCTCCTGAAGGCTCACTAATCGCGCAGGAAGTGGGTGGGTAATGGGCTTCTCTGTTGTTCCACTGGCCTCCCAGTGAGTCTCACTGTTTTGCTTTCCTCGCCACGGGGGCTTCTCACACCCTCTAATGACTGTTTTCCTTTCAGAAATGGCATATTTTTAGACGAAAGCATTTCCTGTGGCTCATCTCCCGACTCTGGCAGATCTCTGATTTCTCATCAGTTTTCCCCGCCTCTCTCTGGTCTCATAAAACCCACCCCAGCAGCTTGTGCACAGCAAATGCAGGAACCACTTGCTCCCAGTAGCCTGAGCTACTGGGCTCAGAGCCCAGTAGGCTCTGAGCTGATACGCTGTGTTCAGGGGGTGGGGCGGGGGGCTGGGAGCAGGGGCGCCGGGTGGGGCAAGCCTGGGTTGAAATGTTGGGTCTCGGTAGCTGGGATGGCGGTGGACACTTTTGGCTGCTATCCAGCTCTCCTCTGACAATGCTGGAGGGTGGGGGTCATGACGGTGGTTTCAATGTGCCCCAAACCACTCACCCTTCTTAGTCAAACCCAAACTGAAATGATTCCCTTCACCTTTTATTAACAACAGACCCGGGTTTGAATTTTGGCTTCTCCATTGACTATTTTGGTGAGTGACTTAAATTCTCTAAGCCTCAGTTTCTTTATTTGGAAATGGGGATAATATCAGTAAGCCTCAAAAGGGCCATTGTGAAGATTATAGTAAATACAGTATATAGGCAAAATGCTTAGCATCCATACCTGGCACTTAGTTTCTCTTATTTTTAATTTAAATGAATATCATAATTTAATTAAAATTGCATTTTTAATTGATAACATTTATAGTACTATAATTTATTATTTAATTATAATGATTTGTGTTTGTGCTTTACTCCCCTCATTGACTGTAAGCGTCTTGAGGGAAGGGTCTAAGTCATCTTCATCTTTGAATACAAAGGTCAGAGTGAGTATTTGGTAAATGAGGGCCTAAGGAGTGTGACCCAACACTTTCTGGACCCAAAGGGCTTCATTATATCTGTCAAGTGTGGGAAGCGCAGATCCTGTTGGGAAGGGGGGTGGTTCTGTGTGGGGCCTGGAGGAAGGTAATGGGAGGAAGTACATGACCAGCCCCTGCCCCTGGGCACTCCAATGGGGAGATAGCAAGATCCAGCAGGAGAGGAGCTCAAGGGGCATTAGGGGAGGGAAAGGGCATGTGCTTGTGCTGGCTGGGGGAGTATTGCCCACAAGAACAGCTATCACTGGGTGAGGGGGAAAGATGGGTGGAGTACCTTCAGGTACCTGCCCTCTGTAGGGCTCTTTATACAATGAAGGTTGGATCGCCATATATTTCTGTTTGTTTTAGTTAATTTACTCAGTTGATTCTCATTTTTTGAAGCTCTGACTCTTGGTGTTTCTTTGAGCCAAACCTCCACTTACGCCTAGACCACTGTGACTTGTGTGTGGCACTCAGATCGTCCCCTCCCCGCCCCCCACTGCTCCATGAGCATGACAGACATGGCTAATGGATCACAGCATTCTTCACACTGAGCCTGGTATCATGGTGGTCATCCCTGATGGAATGGAATTGCTCCTTGAGCTGAAAGCCACTTACCATCTTTGGTATAGACTCTTAAATCACTGCGTAAGGCCTGATGCCTCCATACATTTCAATAGCTTATAATTTTCCCCACAAAATGCTACTATGCTCCAATTCTTTCTACCTTTCTCTATGGAAGCCTCTTTCTTACTCATTACTGGAAAGATTGGAAAGTCTGAGCTGTTAGGAGGACAAAAGGCAGACAGAAAAAAGAACAAGTCTCCACCTTTAGCTACTCATATTTGGCAGGTGTTTGGAAAAATCTTAAATTTTGACTTTGGATAATGGGTTAAAATGCGATTCTTTCTGTATTTTTGTTTTTAAAAATTTTGTATTAAGCAAGTATTTCTTTTTTTTTTCTTTTAAAGATTTTATTTATTTGTCAGAGAGAGAGCACAAGGAGAGGGAGAAGCTGGCTCCCCATTGAGCAAGGAGCCCAATATGGGACTCAATTCCAGAACACGGAGATCATGACCCCAGCTGATGGCAGACACTTAACTGACTGAGCCACCCAGGCGTCCCGCAAGTATTACTTTCTTAATAGAAAAAAATGCATTTTATAATAATGAATTTTGTAAGGATTTATTTTTAGTTATTTGAGAGAGAGAGGAGAGTGTGTGTGTGCATGTGAGTGACAGTGGGGGGGAGGGGCAGAGGAAGAGAATCCTCAAGCAGACTCCCTGCTGACTGGGGAGCCTGAGGTGGGGCTTGATTCCATGACACATGAGACCATGACCTGAGCCAAAATCAATAGTCAGACATTCAACCGACTGAACCACCCAGGTGCTATTATAATGCATTTTATTATTTAAAAAAATTTTTTTAAGATTTTATTTATTATTTATTTATTATTGACACAGAGAGAAAGATCACAAGTAGGGAGAGAGGCAGGCAGAGAGAAAGGGGGAAGTAGGCTCCCTGCTGAGCAGAGAGCCCCATGCGGGGCTCGATCCCAGGACCCTGAGATCATGACCTGAGCTGAAGGCAGAGGCTTAACCCACTGACCCACCCAGGCGCCCCTATAATGCATTTTATTTTGAAGTTTACAAAACTTGCTTAGAACTTACCACTTTATATCCTTTTATACCTTTCGAACAATGGACCCTGTGAATACACTACGTCGTAAAAAATGAAGTCAATAAATTAAATGCTGGTCTTTGTGTTTGTACTTGTGAACACCCTCTTTTATGAACAAATTTCCCATTTACAGAGTCTTCTGAAATTCAAAGAATATATTCCATGAAGATAATGAGGATGAGGGAAAGTCATCTAGCATTGTGAAGGATATACACACCTGGGGGTGATCGATTTAAAAAAAAAAAAAAATCCAGAACAGTTTTTAAAAGAATCTAGGTGGAGGGGAAAGTACTTTGGGACAAAAGGAATTTGAACTTAGGCCCTAGTGTGCAAGGACCTTTTGAAATTTCATGCCTATTATATTTATAATTTTGTATTATTTTTCTTAAAGTGAGCCTCCCCTTCTTATTCAAAGCTCTATGGGGCTTTGGGCCCCATGAAATCTGGCTGTGCCCATGTACAGAGGAACGTTTTTCTTGGTCTCTCCAGGGTTCAGTGTCCATCAGCCCTACAGCCTTGGGGGAAGTGCTGGTGTGGGAGCATCTGCCTTTGTCTCTCTTTTTCTCTTGTCTCTTCCCCAGGAGCTGTATTTATTAAAGGGAATACACAGGCCACATTTTTACTATCCATTTCTATGGATGGAGTCCTGCAAAGGTCAAGGTCTTCCTCTGCTCTTGGCTGTGAACGCAGTGGCCAGGCCTCCTGGGCTACGTAAGGCAACCCCAAGATTCTCAGCGTCCTTATCTAAGCCAGTTGGTCAGGCCCTTTTTTGGAGGCTGCTGACCTTCAGTTTCAGAAGGGCTGCAGCAGAAGGCCTCACTAGGGCCTCAGGCCCAAGCCACATCTTCCTGTCCCTTGTGAGGGTGAGAAATGTTGACACTGTGTTCTTTGTTAGGTCCCTAGTACCCTGTGTATGATGATTGTGACCCTGGAGGACCAGGGATCTTAGGATCCTTAATAGTCCAACATGCTCATAAAACTATTTGCCTTTATTCTAACTTCTAAGCTAGAAGAAAAATGAGAATTATAGTGAGTCAGTGTTGAGTGCTTATCATATCTTGTCACTATCTTTAGATAAAGCAGAATAACTCTGGGTGTGGACAGGGCAACAAAGCTGAGGATAAGTAAATAACTCTGTGCAAATGCTAGCAGCTGTGCAAATAAGTGGGCAGAGGATCCAAGGTGTGCAGGAAGGGAAGAAACAATTTACTGGAAGTGGATTGTAAAGCACACAAACCTTAGTGAGGTAAACATATTTCCAGATTAGCCGAGTTCCATTGGGTGTGCAGAGGGTAGTTCCTAGTTGTCTTTATGACTCAACGCTTTATGACTGGGGTGGGCCTTTGTGTGTTTAAAAAACTCCCTAGAAGATTCTAATGTGAGTCTGGGGTGAGAACCACTCCATAGTTCAATGGTATCAGCGGGAATCAGTCAAAAAGAGGATACTGTCAGAGGGCTGGAAGAGTGAACTCATGTTAGGGATCACACCAGGATATGTGGGCTTTCCTCCATCTCAGGAGTTAGATCAAGAGATGAATCATTATTCTGTAGAGCAGTGGTTCTCAAACTTGAGATTGCATCAGAGTCCAAGAGGGCCTGCTGAAACCCAGATTGCTGGGCCTCTGATTCATTAGGTCTGGGACTCAAAAGTAGACATGTCTGACAGGTTCCCAGGTGATGCTGATGCTGGGAGTCTGGGGACCACACTTTGGGAACCACTGTTGTGGAGAATGTAGGTCTTGGTTCTGAGAGGCATTGCTGGGGAAAAGGATAGAGTGTGAGCCTGGGGGTCCATGACTGCCACGGTTCATGCGCCTGCTGTGTGACATGGGGTAAGCCATGTGACCTTTATGTGCCCAATGTGTTCATCCATAATCTGGGGCTAAGATGAGCTGCTTTGCCTATTCCCCAGGGTTGAGTGGGATAATCAAGAATAACTCTCATTGGGCCCTTACCAGGTGCTGAGCATTCTCCGTGCATCATTTCAATTTACTTTCTCAACATTTCTATGAAGTAGGTCCTATCATTCTTATTTTACAGGTTCAGAGACTGGAGTTCAGGAAGCTTCATTACCTTGTCAAGGCACTGTGTCAGAGGCAATTCCAGCTGACCCCAGAATCCACGCTCTCAACCGTGGAGCCAACCCCGACCCTCGGTGGGAAACCCTGTGAACACTGAGACTTGCCAAACAATCTTTTTTCTAAGTGGTGAGCAGGATTTGATGTAAGGGATATCTAGTGGGTGAATCAGTCTAAATCACAGTGAGCAAACCCCAATTAAATCAAGTCTGGGCAGATAGGGAGGGCTCCAAAAGAAAACACAGCAAAACACATCAATCACTCAGTTGCAATGTTTGAGAACAGGCCACTCAGATAAGACGAAGGCATTAATTAGGAGGAAAAAGGAGCAGAGCAAACAACGGGCAGGAAGACCAGAGGGCTCTTTCAAAGCCTGGTGGAAGCCCAGGAAAGCTGCCTCCCAGAAAACCTGGCAGCGGATCACAAATGCTGCAGCTGATTCATTAAGTCAAAGCAGCCATCTTGGGAAAAGGGTGGCTTTGAAAAGCAACAACAAGAAAAGAGGCTCGAAACAGGGGACCAGGAAAAGCCACCAAGTGGGACCCAATACGGGCAAATTAGAAATCGTGACCTCAGGAGCAAGTCGGGGTACTCACAGAGATGAGCCCATAAGCAAAGGTTCTGCACCCCAACATAGGGGAGCCCCAGAGGCAAGCACCTTTTGGTCCCTGGCAATGAGAGAGCCCATGTTTAGGGATGGGTGAGACCGATGATCCCTGAATGCCACTCCCAACTCTCCATTCCAATGACCCTCTGTGAGTTGGGTTCAGGTTTCTTTGGTCTACCAGATTTCTTTCCCCAGGTAAGCAAGTCTTTGGGGAAGAGTGCAATGAATGAAAAACATTTTGACTGTCAGAAAAAAAAAACAAACAAAAAAACCCACAAAAAACTGAGGAAATTTCATGCCAAAGTTTACCAGGGAAAGGAGTTGTTATAACTATCACACATGGGTAGGAATGTTGTGAAACAAATACTTTTATTAAAAAACAAACAAACCGGGATTGTTGTGAGGGGTCAGGTAAGTCAGTGGGTGTCTGAAAAGCACTTTGAAAGTTGGAATTGTTATTCATTAGAATAAAGGCATCATAAAAAATTGGGATAATTTTCTGAATGAAGAGGTGTAAAAAGTGACTTTACTTAGTAATCGCAATGACATATAAGAGTTTCATATTATACAGAAAGAGAAAGAAGAAGGTCTGTGCATCCCAGGAGGTAAAATACTCAGCTGAAGATCATAATGAAATAGGGCCACGTGAATGGGCAGAAAAATAGATGACCTTCAGTGTGGAGAAGGTCACGACATGTTCAGCAATGAGTAACCTGACAACCTATAAATTGGTCATCTGTGACCTAATGGGTATCAACCCAGACGAATTTCTGTCTTTGTGGTCTGTTTCTCACCTGTAATGCTAGTTTTGTCAAGATCACTAACAACGTATTTAACACTAGATCCTTAGAACTCAAGGAAGCTGTGGAAATAAGGTAGTCTGTTCATTAATTTTGTAGGTGAGAAAACTGAGACTTGTTAGGCAAGATAGCTGGTCCAAGATCCTATAAGCGATGAGGGAATGCACTGTATGCAAGATGGAAGCCATTAATCTACCTTTCATGGAACTGAGGTGTCTGATAAAGGACATCTTGAAGAGCATGGGGGATTTCTAAAACCCTCTAGATTGATGAGGTGGAACGTTCACCAAGTGCTCCTTCAGAATGCCCCACAGCATTACTGTACAGGGCAAGTCACTGAGATGGAGAGACAGCTCATGACTAGGAAGATTTTCCAAATAATCTTATATAAGTGATTCCTATTAATCACACAGACGGGACTTCACAGTGAAATCACAAATGAGTTTAGAACAAGCAAAACGATGACAGCCCAAGCATCTGTTGATTTTGGGACAAAGTCTTCTTATCTTAGAACTGGAAATTTCATCATCAGTGATGGGGCTTGATAGGACTTCCGAGGATCTTTAGATCTCCATCAGAAGATCTCCCTCCTCTGTTCCTGTGTTAATTAGAAGTGGTGGCGGGGGGCACCCGGGGGACTTAGTCCGTTAAGCTTCTGCCTTTGGCTCAGGTCATGAACCCAGGGCCCTGGGATTGAGCTCCACATTGGGCTTCCTGCTCAGTGGGGAGTGTGCTTCTCTCTCTGCCTGCCGCTCTCCCTGCTTGTGCTCTCTCACTCTATCTCCCTCTCACTGTCAAAAAAATAAATAAAATCTTAAAAAAAATAAGTGATAGACACTGGGGTCTATGATTCTCTCTCTACTTTCCTGGGCACTATACCTAGATTGAACACACACCGGAGAGAATAGAAACGATGACAGAGGACAGAGAGCACTCTTCAGATGTGTTATTTGTGATGACTGACCTTTCAGGCTAACCTGCTGGTCCCTGGACCCCCAGGACTTGTCTGAGCCTTCCCATGATAGCTGATTTCCCAGGAGTGAGGATGCCTGGTCTAAGTTCTTTGCTCTCTCCCTCCCTCTGACAGACAGACAGATCACAAGTAGGCAGAGAGGCAGGCAGAGAGAGGGGGAAAGCAGGCTCCCTGCCGAGCAGAGAGCCCGACGTGGGGCTCAATCCCAGGACCCTGAGACCATGACCCGAGCCGAAGGCAGAGTCTTAACCCACTGAGCCACCCAGGCACCCCTAATGGATCACTTTAATTTCCCATTTAAAGTCTTTTCCATTGTTCCCTTGGAATTTCATGGACTTCTCTCTAAATGTGATCTTTTAAATCTTAAGTCTTCATTAGGACAATGTAAGAGCACAGTCTGTGTCGGAAACCAAGTTTAAAAACTGTTGCAAATCCTAAGTACCAGTTGTAAGTAAAAATCAATCAATAAACACATCCTGCTCCAAAGAGCAAAGAGCTGAGGGTAGGGAGGCAGTAAACAACTTCTTCTGATTGGAAGGACAAGAGTGACACGGGCAAATGTAAGGTATATGCGACAGAGAATCTTTTTCTTTCTCTGGTCGCTGGAGGAGCCCCAAAGTCAAGTGATAGGCCTTCAATAATGGGGTTTTTCTTTACTCCGCTGCAAACCAGTAGTAATATTGTTTATTTGACCTTCAAAGGTAAAGTAGAAGAAGGACCCTACCTGTTTTGATGTCTGATGAAGCCACAGAAAGTTCTAGAAAAACAAGAAACCTGGAAGGGTCTGACCCCAAGAAGCTTGCCTTCTTAGAAAAGTTGCCTTCTGCAGAAATGTGAGAGGACTCAAGGACGGGCTTAGTTTGAGGTGAATAACAGCTAAAACACAGCATTTCAGATGCTTAATGCTCACGTATCTTTAAATCTTGCTCTAAACAAAATGCTTTGTTTGTACTAGTTGTTTGTCATTATGTGCTCTTTTAGTGAGAAGTTCTGCGGGTGTCTCGTGATGTGGGAGAGCAGGCTGGGATCTGGTTCTGTTCACCATGTGGCTGGGGAGCTAGGCTCTTTCTCTCTCAGAGGCCGTTCGTTCACTCGGGCCCCGTCCGTGGCAGTACATGACGGGCGTCACCGGCCTGCGCAACAGCCACAATGAAGGCCACACCACTTCAAGGTGGAAAGTGACACACATACGGACAGGAATGAAAACTCAAGCAGGCAGCAAGTGTGTGCTCCTGTGTCATGATCTCTTTAACACAAAACTGTGCTTTTGGTAATTTCTCCCCCTCAAGTGAAAGCTTTGGATTTCAAATGGGGTTATTTGCCTTTCATCTGTGCCTTCTCTACAGTTCTATTTTCTGATCCATTACTTTCATCTCTGAAACCTGTCATTGTGACTCTCGTATCAATGGAACGATCGCTCCAAAAGCTTTTCACTCTTTGGGTCAGAAGCGTTTAATATCAGGCCATTTAAATGATTGTGTTTGTATTGACCTCATATTTTGAGAGTCATGCGCGATGTCCTGGGAAATCAAATGTTCAGAGATGAATGAGTGCCTTTCTTTGATGTTTGTTCCCAGAGGAGCAAAGCAGGTGAGGGTCCCCGAGAGAGAGTGATGGGAAGCTGGAGAAGCTGGTGGGTAGGGTAGGTACCCAGCACCGGGTCCCTGAGGGAGAGGGCAAGGGGAGGGCTTGGAGAGAAGGGAGTGGAGGAGATGAGATGAATGCGGGTCAGCCTCCAGGAGGAGGAGAGACGCTCTCCTGATGAGAGGAGGAGAGTGGCTGACCCTGGGTTGCTTGCAGGGGCTCTGAGCAGGGAAATGTAGCAGGTGCCGTAGCTTGAAGGTGAGCCTTGGGCAAGAAGTTGGGGTTGTTTGGGATGTTGCCTTATGGACACCCCACAGCAAGAGAGTGGGAAAGGAAAGAGAAGAGCGGATTCTGAAAGCTTGATTTGGTCTAGGACATAGACTCCTAGAGTGGCAAAAGCATTTTGGGGGAGGCTCCCATTTGAGGACTTCAATCAGCCAGTTGGAAGACTGATGGCACTTGCCCTGGGAGTGGCTCTCCAGGTTGTAGGAAGGCAGCCTCCCCTCAAAGGTACTGACCTCCTCATGGGTACAGATAGCTGCCTGCGAGGACAGGACAAAGTGCTAGATAGGTGGTAAAGTGACAGCGGGGCCGACCAGGAAAGCAGCATGTGCTCTAAGGGGGTGTCTCTTCATCCCCCCTCCATAGCGGAGTGGTTAGAAGCGGACACTGATGCACGGAGCTCAGGCCTCCCCAAGGCGGTCGGTGCCGGAGCTCCAAGTCCCACTCCCGTCTGTACCTCACTATCCTCTTTGCAAAGTCTAGTTTCCTCATCAGATGAATGCGGGCCCTGGGGTCATCGAGATGAAAGACAGATGGCGTTAGCACCTGTCCCACCTGGTTAGTGCTCAGTAGGGGTTAGCCACAAGTAACAGTGTCAGAGAAGGGGGTCGATCAGAAGTCTCCTTGGGAAGGGGAGACCCGAGTCAGATCTCAGCAAATGGATGGAGCCTCAGACAAGGAAGCCCAGAGACGTGAAGTGGGGGTGTCCATGTTTTGAAGCAAGTGTTGTGAAGGAGTAAGAGGAAGATGGTTGGAGAGATGAATAATAAGGCAGAAAGGGGTTATTATTTGTTGGTTTAAACTCATCCTCAGGGGATGCCTGGGTGGCTCAGTCACTTAAGTGTCTGCCTTGGACTCAGGTCATGATCCTGGGGTCCTGGGATCGAGCCCCATGTCCGACTCCCAGCTCAGCAGGGAGTCTGGTTCTCACTCCCCCTACTCTTGCTCTCGCTCTCTCCCCCCACCTCAAATAAATAAATAAAATCTTAAAAAAAAAAAAAAAGCTCATCCTCAGGTGAAGTAGTGTAATGAGGCTGGGGGTGGGCGTGGGGAATCTGAGTGTCCCTACCCCCTCCCCCTGTGGACACTGGGATGAGCCACTGCAGGCCCTGAGGCAACATGGCCCCTAGGCATCCTGGAGAGAAAAGGTAAAGGATGTTGGGAAGGTGGTCAGGGCTGGGACGTTGCCTCTGTGTGTGTGTGTGTGATGGTAGTGAGCGAAGATGGAGAGGGCTGTGGTGGGGCTGAGGTTGTGATGTTTCTGGGCGAGTTCCTACCATGCTTCCACTGGGTGAGAAATGGATGACTTTCCTCTTGTCTCTCAGACACACAGGACGGCCTGGCACAGGGCCCGGCCAGATGTAGTACAAGGACAAGGAGTCTCCCGGGTTGCTGGCCTCCGGGCTGCCACAGCCGTCCCCCGCCCCCCAGCAGCCAGCTCTGTCTGTTTTGCTTGTGAGGAGGTGCTAGCCCAAGACACTTGGAAGCCCTCTTTCGTACCCTCGGTTCCCCCAGCGTCTGTGTGAGATGAGCCGGTGGTGGCTCCTGCTCAGGGCCCAGGGGGAACGGGTGCAGCCTGAGAGCCCGCCCTTTGCTCTTCAATGGTTAAAGCAACCTTCAGGCAGCAGAGGAAACAGCTCTTTGGCACCTATCAGCTGCGATGGGTAAGGGCCTTCGGTCCCTCCCTCCAACTACCCGCTGGAGTGTAGTGACAGCGCAGAAAGTTTTCTGTGGCCCAGAGAGTCACGGTGACGTGCCTTTTTACTCATCAGAGTCCACTTCCCTAGGTGATCAGATTTTATCCTTTGAGGGGGCAGGACAGGTGCTAGCAACAAGTCTTGGGGGGCTGAGCCCTTTTCCGGAGGTCATGGAGTGCACTGAGACTGGAGACACTGCGGGGCCCTGGCAGCGCTCTGCTCAGAGCCAGTGGCTGTCGTCAGGACCCTGGGACAAATGACGCAGGTCGGTCTCCTCATCCCAGCGGTCCACAGGGACATGAGCATGGTAGTCTGGCAGGGGGGCTCCTGCAGCAGAATGTCCTCTGTCCCTGGGGAACTGGCCCCCGGCTTCCATTGTCTACAGCACTGTGGCCCTGGTGGGTCCCTGCAGGGAGGAAGGAGTGGGGCCCCCTCCCTGGACTCCGGCACAATGACTTCAAAAGCAGGGCCGAGGCAGCAGCATTCTGGGGTCACTTAGCAATACAGGATTAATTCCAGAACTTGTGCAAGTGCTAATGGGGACCAAGAATAACTCCACTGACCTGTCTTGGCAGGAAGGGCCCCGTGGGGGAGCAGGGCTGGGGTGGCCTCGAGGGGGTTCCGCGGGCCTGCTCCCTCTGTCCGAGCCGGCAGAGGCCAGGGCTCGGTGCGCAGCTTCCCTTCAGCGCTGCCTGGGGCAAGGTGGGGGTGGGGGGAGAATGATCTGGAGCCACCCCAGAGGCAGGGCCGGGCCCCTCCCACATAGGACAGGGAAGCCAAGAGCTGCTGCTTTGGAGAGAAAGCCAACTTGGTGGTTAGCCTGCCCGCCGAGCCTTACTTCCCAGGTGCTGGCCTGCCCGGGGAGGGTCCCGTCTCTCGTGCTTAGAACTGATCTGTCTGGAGGTCTAGGACAGGGCAGGGAGGGGGCATTCATTTCTCTGGATTTCGTCTGGGGGGCAGTTAGGGAAGAAAGGTGTGTGTGTATGTGTGAGGGGTGTGTGTGTGCGCACATTCAGCTGTAAGAGCATGTGTGTCTAAACTGATGGATCGTAGACAAGGCAAAAGGGGGACCCCTGGTGCCCACTTTTCAGGGAGGATGCAGAAAGCCTTTACGGTAAATACTAAATGTCACCCTTTTTAGTGAGATAGGGTGGGGTCGGAGCCAGAGGACCCCTGTCCTGGACCCAGATGTCAATTAATGAATTAAACCAGTTAACCCATCAGTCACGTTAAGTCACTTATCATTTCCCTTGTACCCACTATAGGCCACGCACCATGCATAGGCTGGGCCTTAGTCCCAAGGGCTCACAGTCTGATAGGGGAGGTGGAAATATGAACAAGCAGACCAGAGATGCGACTACAGTGTGATACATGCCAGAAGCAGGTGGAAATGATGGAAGCAAAGAGGAAGAGAGCCTAATTCCAGGGGCAGAGGGATGACACTCGGCTTTGGGCTCAGATGATGAGGTGTGGACGCTGGATGGGTAGGAGAGGGGACAAGGGAGCAGAACCCAGCAGAACTTCCAGGAGCAGGGAAACAGTGGGAGGCAGGTATAGAGGGGTGGGAATGTTAAGATGGAGCTGAAATCTGGAATTTGAAGGGAATTTTAACCAGGGAAGGGAGGAGGCATGCCAAGAAAGTCACTGCAAATAGAAGGCTCTGGAACGTTCAAGCCCCTTCTCTCCAGCTGGATGGGTGGTCCCTGGCCCCAAGAGCCCACCAGGACTGTTTGCACATGCTGCCTCCTCTCTGAGCCTTTTTTCCCTTTCCTCGTTCCAGGCCCCTGTCACCCCGATAGCTCCGCACCACCCCCTGCCCCACGAGCTCTTCTTGTCAAGTGCAGCCAGCTGTCCTCACATCTCACTCTTGCTCTGATATCACGGGAACCCAAGGGCCTTGCCCAGGGCCTCCCGGGGACTTCGTGCCAAGGAGGAAGCCGTGCTGCGTGCATAGGGCCATGAGGCTCTAAGATAACTTGGCCCCTCCCTGAAGAGTAAACGGAGCCAGTATCTGGTCTATTCAGGCGCCGCTGGGAAGGGGGCGTGCGCTCCCAGTTCCTTCCTGCAGCGCGGCAAAGGCGGCCAGAACGTGGCACAGAGCCCAGGGCTGCTTTCTACTTCCTTATGGGCCAAGCCCAGTTCGGGGAGATGTTTATTTGTTTTCCCATAAATGTGAAAATCTCCTTAAAGGGAATACAAAACACCTGTTTGATGGTGGGCTGTCATCTCATTTATTTTCTCTGTTTTTAGGAGTGGGTGCAACTTCCTCTGGAAGCTGCGGCTTTCCAGAAAACCTGGACCAACCCTGGGACTAGTTATGTCATTTTGGCTTTGCTTTATGTACACAGGTATTTATTGTTAACTTTCTAAAAGGGATCCCAGAAGGAAAAAAAAAACAAAAAAAGCACAAACAAAAAAACAATGAAGCCAGTTCTTCAAAGGCTGTGAAAAGATGGTCCCACTCAAATAAAGGCCTAAAATCCAACCTCACCAGGGACTGTTTGCCCCTCAGGGAGCACTAACCAAAGCAGGATCTCTAAGGAGAAGCTTCCTGTGCACACCCTGCCTGCTGGGAGAGGTCAAAGTTGGCCACTAGATTTCTGACTAGAATTCAATGTGGTTTTCTTGGGCTGAGAGAGGCTAGCCCTGCCTAATGTCTACTAGACCACTGGCTTTCAATGACTAAAAGCTGGTGTTGTCCCAGCAGAGCTCAAAGATACCGATGTCATCTAAAACATCTGAAGGGAGTCCTCCACCCCACCCTCCTAGACCATATTACATCCATTGCCAAAGGGAGATTTATGGCCCCTTCTGACCATTTTATGATCTAGTAAATTTTCCTCTTAAATATTCATTAGAAAAATAATAAAGCCATACGGGCACCTGAGGGGCTCTTGTGAGCTAAGCATCTGCCTTCAGCTCAGGCAATGATCCCAGGATCCTGGAATCGAGTCCCTCATCGGGCTCCCTGCTCAGTGGGGAGTCTGCTTCTCCCTCTGCCTGCTCCCTGCTACCTCTGCTTGTGTGCACATGAGCGCTCTCTCTCTCTGTCAAATATATAAAATCTTTTTAAAAAGCTTTAAAAAAAAAAAGAAAAATAATAAAGCCATGGATGTAAGGACCTCAGTGGTGTTATTGGGGTCGATCTAATGCACATCTAAACCATCACTTAAAGACCAGAGAGATAGTTGGCACGGGGCCTCCTCAGAAGGTTCTGTAACCCCCATAGTCCCCATTCTGTTGGAACATGGGAGTCAAGGACAAGCGACAGAGATAGGTGGAACTGGGTGTGTAATTCCCAGAGCATAAGGATGACCCAGATTCTACTGGAAAGAGCATCAGAATGGAGTTCTTGGTGTCTGAGCTTTCCTCACGGGGAAAGGAACCAAGAGTAGTAGGACTTGGCTCTGGCAGAAAGCTGGTCTAAGAGCTGAACGTAGCCAAGACAGAGGGCTGGGAGATGGGAAAACCTCAAAAGACACTGGTCTTTAGAAGGTGTTGTCGTAGGTGTTTTGACTTGGCAGAAAGACCAGGGCTGGGGATGAGCTTCCTGTTGGAAATGGCAACAAGAGCATGCGCATGGGTACGAAGAACAAACCGAATTGTTCATGTTGTTGGCTTTAATCTGCCTGGGTTATGCTTTCACTGCACGAGGTAGAGGGTCACGGTGGGGAGACTCAGCGATTCCAGCCAGAGCAGAAGCCAACCTTGCTGGGGGAAGTCCATGCCCCGACTCCCAAGGTCAGTTTGGAAGCTTCACATTTAGTAAGCTCTTCCCGATGACCCTGTTTAAAATTTTACTCTCCTTTGAAGAGGCATGGCACAAGAGAGATGGGCACAAATTTTTCTTTGGAACTTTCCCTGTCTCTGTAGGAGTAAAAAACTAAAATAAGTACTTTTTTTTTTTTTTTTTAAAGCTCTCCAGCTACTGGGGACAGCAAGGACTTTTGCCATTTAATTTTTGTTATTATCCAGCTCATGAAAATGTATTTCTGAATCCTCCAGCTACAGATGCTCCTGATCAGAAAACGCATCAACCGATATGTCCCCTGCAGTCCAGGAGCATATCATTTCAGACTAACAACATGGCGTACACAGCACAGAAGGACGTGTGCAACATACCCAAGGAGCCAGCAGCCATGGCAGGATGAAGACACGGGCTTTGGTCCAGGAGGAAGAGGAAAAGGAACTGTGTGGACGGCAAAAGCTGCCAGGTATGGAAGCACAAGGTGAAAATCCATACCTTATATCCACTTTGGTCAATTTAATATGGAGAAAATGACCAAGCCAGTGTTTTTCACCCTTTTAATTACCAGATAGGTTTTCCTGGCTGGCTTGGCCAATAAAGATATTAACCATGAAGGGGACTGAACCCAAAATGACATGACCTTCATCATTGAAAGACTTTGGGGAGAAGACAGCTTTGAGGATCTCATCCATCATGGGTGGGGAGGCTGATGCACTGAGGGAGGTATTCTGGGTGTGTGGTGTACAATGGGGGAGAAAGTTCAGCTGCTGTGGCTCTACCCTGGAAAAGCAAGTGGCGTCTAATAAGCTAGGGACTTTGTGGACAAACTTGCTTTCCATGGGTAAGCTTAAAGAAGAATTAGGATCTTCCATGCTCTGAAACCTAGGGCTGCTCAGCTCATACTACCGGTCCATGAGCCCCTGGGGCTCATTTGATAGTGCTTAGATGATGAGAAAAAAGGTGCCAGGCCCTGGATGTCATCTCTGCTGGAGACTAGTTTCCACCTTGCTCTGGACCCTTGGATATGCCATTTGACCTTCTTGGTTTCTATTTCCTTATTAGCAAAAGAAATGAGTTGGACTAGATGTTCTCTAGGAGCCCTTCCAATTTTCCAAGTCCGTGAATCAGGTACACTTTAAAAAAATACATACTTCTTCAGTTGGGAAAACAGCAATGAGAAAGCCCTGAAAAGACAGAGAATCTCTTATTCCCAATTTGTTCTGCTTTGTGAATGGGGAGGGGACACCTTTGCAAACTAGTACTCGGGGAGAAAAGAGAGACAGAAGATATCTCCAGGAGGTTAAGGGTGGGGCAGAGGCCCTGTTGGACAGGGCTACTGTGGGCCCACAGGGGTGGGGGCATCAGTGGTGGTCGTCCAGGTGCTCCTGTGATCCTCCCGGGGGGGAGGGAACCCCCCTGCCGGTCTCCACTATACCTCTCATCTGCACCTGCCCTCAGGGGTCTCTGTCCCTGACTGTGGCTTCAGACATGGTCTTGCGCTCTAGGGCTGCCTGCTTTTTGCCACCCATACGAGAAAACTTATTTTTTCATGATTATCAAAGCAATACACACCACTTCGGAATAAGAGGAAGGTACCAAAAAGTATTAAGCACAAAAACCAAATTCAGTTATAATCTGATCACCCAGAGCTATTCACATTTAAGTGTGTTTTCTTCTCCTATTTCTTCTTTTTTTTTTTTTTTTAAAGATTTATTTATTTGACAGACAGAGATCACAAGTAGGCAGAGAGGCAGGCAGAGAGAGAGGAGGAAGCAGGCTCCCCGCTGAGCAGAGAGCCCGATGCAGGGTCTGATCTCAGGACCTTGAGATCGTGACCTGAGCCGTAGGGAGGCTTTAACGCACTGAGCCACCCAGGGGCCCCAAGTGTATTTTCTTCTAATTTTTTTTTTTTTTTTAAATTCTTAACATGAAGGTACCCATTTTGTAACTGGCATTTTAGACTCAATCTCATAGCATGTTCCCACATCATGAAATGTCTCCAGCCCCCACGTCATTCCCACTGCTTCCCAGGGCTGACACCCCTCTTTGGTAGCCCCATTCAAATCAAGGCATTCTAGAACTTCCACTCCTCACTCAGACTATTTACTGGCTCCAAGTGCAGATACTCACCATTCGTTTTTAGTCTTATGGTTCTTTAGGGCCCTAGGTCCTCCACGAAGCCTTCCATGCCACTTTCAAGGGCTCTCCTGATCATTCCTCCATCCCTAATATCACTCCCCTTCCCTGGGCTCTGGGCTGTGCCTTTGGTCTTCAATGTGGGATGCTCTGGACAGTTAGGTCTCTATGTACATGTCTCTCAGGCAATAGTGTGATGTGAATATTTAACAACCAGCTCCCTGGGAGAGATA